>NC_056733.1:224832244-224947244 GCF_019279795.1 Protopterus annectens
GCCTTGAACCAGGTCTCAGTTACTGCACAGATATCGATGTTCTCCATTTTAGGAGTGCCTCGAGAGAGTGCATTTTGAGGTTTAGACTTCTAGCATTGAGTAGCATTACCTTCATATTTTGCATGCTTGTACCTGTTACGGTGGTGATTTTGTCCTTTGAAGTTTGCCTAAAAAAGGCACTATAGGGGTGGCAAGAGCCTTAGCCAGTAACCTGAATCCCAGGGGCGACAGGTGCAGACCATCTCTGGCAAAGCATCGTGGTCTGTCAATCATGTCATCCCAGGCAGACAGATACTGGATCCCCTTTGAATGACACCATAAGCTTAGCCAATTGTTGAAGTCAATCATTTTATCCTTATATTGTGGTATCATTCTGGGCGAAGGCAGGATGCTACTCAGGGCTAGGGTCATACATATTCCTTACCTAGGCCCTGACCACGACGTACCTTGCTGTCGGTTTGTGCTTTATTTAATCAGCAATTAAACGTCTGCATATTTTTGCTTCTAAATATTTTGGCTCACGCTTTAATTATCCAGAAATGTCGTCGGTTTGCAATCCGACTACTGGAATACCTAAAAAACGCAAAGAAAAAGACCAAGATAGGCCGTCGAGGTCCAAAACTGCCGATGACGCTTTTCGTAAGCCAGTCGCCAGATCGCCGGTACTCAGTGAGGTGCTTTTGCAGCCCCTGATACCTGCTACTTCTGATTCGCAGACCTCTACTGAGACCCATTCAGAGTCCGGTATGCCGCAAGATGCTTCAATTATGGAACCTGCGGATGTCTCTACCTTAGATTGGTCTGGAGCTGCTGTGCAGGCACCGGCTTCTGAGGGTGTTTTCAGGCCTACAGATTTGTATATTAGACCGTCGCCATCTTCAAAACTAAGGCCAAAATCTAAATCTATGTCTAAAAAACCGATGCGTGGGCCACATGTGTAGGCCCCTATGCCTAAAAAACAAATGATCAAAATGGCTGAAGATTTAATTACTCTGATCAGGGGTAGCCAACCCCCCCCCCTTTCTAAAAGGCCTAGATAAGATATTGATTATGAATCTTCTGAACAGGATTCTATTTCTTCTGACTCTTCTAATGAACAGGATTTGTCTATACCTACTTATGAGGACTCTGATGCAGAAGATTCCATTCCTCCTGCTTCTCCCCCTGAGGATTTTTCTTTTGGGGAAACTTTACATACCTTACGGGAGCATTTCCACTGGGAAAGTCAGGATTTCTCTGAATCTAAAAAGAGACTTAGGGATTTTCTTCTTCTTCCTCAACATAGGCCTTTGGCTATACCTTCTGTCCTAGACATTGTTGTTGATGTTTTTTTCAGAATCTAGTATGGCTCCTGATTCTCTGCCTCCTGCTCCTTGTAAGCCAGACAGATACTACAGAGTTCCTGACAAATTCCTTTTCAAAAATCCTGTTGCAGATCCTGAAACCATTTCTCAGGGTCCCAAGGGCGTTAAGGCCTCTACTGCTAAAAATCCTTCCAGGGTGCTGGATAAATGGGGTAAGAAGGTTTACACTTCTACAGCCTTGGTAATCGGGGCTCTAAACTGTCAATTTCATATGCTTAAATATCAGCAGCATGTCATGCGACTGCTTAAACAGAAAATTATGTTAATTTCTGACTGTGTGGAAATTAAAGATTTACAGAATTTATTGCATTTAGCTGAACAAGTTGGAAAACGTACATTGCAATGTGTTTTTGATTCTTTGGAGGCCTCTTGCAGGGCTGCTGTATCTGGCTCTGTGCTAAGAAGGCATGCTTGGCTCAAAGAGCAAACTCTGCCTGATTATGTTAAAGCAAAATTGTTGGATGCTCCTTTACAGCAGGACCATCTCTTTGGTAATATGGCTGAAGAAGTTTTAAAGATGGAAGATAAAGCTAATTCTATGCAAACTGTGAAAGATTTCTTACAAGTGCAACCTCCAAGATTTAGTAGGCACTGACCCTTTCCAGTTCCTTCGAGAGCCACTCAAGTCAAACCCAGACATTCCAAAGGCTCCAGGTTTCAGTCACAAGGGACTTTTAGAACAAAACAATGGGATGCCTCCTCCTCCAAATCTGGAAACAAGAAGGCACCTCCTTATGGTAAGCAGTCTCAATGACTTCCCTCTACACTTACCAAGCACTTAACTTTCGGCCACCCCTTTGGGGGGAAAACTGGCACTTCATGTAAGAAACTGGCAACTTATAACCCAGGACAAATGGGTTTTAAATATAGTATCCCAGGGATACAGATTTCATTTCCACACGTTGCCAATCCCAAACGGATGGCCAGACCTGCCCCCAAATCAGTGGGCAGAGGCCCAGAAACAAGTACTCTCTTTCATGAATATGAGAGCTATTCAACCAGTCTGAGAAGAGGAAAGGGGACAAGGTTTCTATTCAAGACTTTTCCTGGTACCCAGAAAAGACAAATCATGGCGTCCAATTCTGGACTTATCTACACTAAGCACATTTCTGGACATTACAAAATTCAAGATGCTGACTGTTCAACAGTTACTTCCTATGCTAGGCAAAGATGCCTGGTTGGTAACTCTAGACTTGAGGCTTACCTGCATATCCCAATCAGGGAATCTTGCAGAAGATACCGCCGCTTCATAGTAGGCTATTTGCATTACCAGTTCTCTGCACTGCCCTTTGGCTTATCTACTGCGCCCATGGTCTTCACAAAGTGCCTGGCTGCAGTAATTGCATTTTGCAGGCAAAGAAATATTGAAATATATCCATACCTGGACGATTGTCTAATTCAGGTAGAAAACAGGAACATTCTTCAAAAACATCTGGCGTTTGTAAAGAAGGTTCTAACTTGTCTAGGGTACACCATAAACAAAAATAAATCACAACTGGTACTCTCTCAAAAAATTACATTCCTGGGTGCAAGCTTGAATACAACTGCCCAGATGGCTTACCTTACGCCAGAAAAGCAAATTCATTTGGTGACTTACTTTAAACAGGTGGCCATAAAAACCCTGCTATATCTGCAAGACAAATTCTACAAGCCTTGGGGTTCACGGCCTCCTGCATTCTTCTAATTCCATATGCAAGACTGCATATGAGGAAACTTCAGTGGTACTTAGAGTTTATGGAGTCAACATTGGAGTCAACATTGTCAACCTGGAAACCATGATTCCTATCATACTTTGCGTGCAACTAGAGTTCCTATGGTGGGCAGTGGCCTGCCACCAAAACAAGCGGCTGCCATTCACTCCACCCCCTGCCGCCCAAACCCTAACTACAGACGCATCAGACTATGCTTGGGGGGCTCATCTGGCAGGGAAGTGCATTCAGGGTAAATGGAGCTCAAATCAAATGCACCTTCATATCAATCAAAAAGAGATGCTAGCTGTACAGAATGCACTGACAGCCTTCAAGGACTACCTTCATCCAGGACAATTAATAATAAAGACAGACAACACCACAGTTATGTGGTACATATACAAGCAGGGGGGTACACACTCCTACCCCCTTTGCAGACTAGCCATGGCATTGTGGACCACGGCCTTGACCTATCAAATTCAACTACAAGCTCAATTCCTGTCAGGAAAGCTGAATACTCTGGCAGACAAACTAAGCAGAAATCTCATGGGACCCACACGAATGGAAACTGGAACCACGGATTTTCAACATGTTGACACGTGAATGGGGGAGTCCAGGCATAGATCTTTTTGCCTCACCCCAGAACTATCAGTTGAACAAATTCTGCACGAGAACTCATCACAAAAAAACCTGGAAAGTGGATGCTGTATCATTCAGCTGGAAAAAACTATCAGTCTATGCCTTTCCCCCATTGCCTCTGCTCTGCAAAGTTCTACTAAAAGTCAAACAGGACAAACCAAAAATGATTTTGATTGCTCCAGACTCGCCTCGCCAACACTGGTACCCACTCCTGCGCAGCGTGTCACACCTTCCACCGTGGCACCTGCCTCAGACACCTTACTTACTTACCGTCTCAGCAGAACAACCAAATTCTGCACACTCGGCTCCAGACTTTGAATCTTGCAGCTTGGCTAATCACCTAAATTCACCCTTGGCATCCCTCAGCAAACCTGTGATGGATGTCATTTTGGAGGCGAGAAGGCCTAGTACTAGAAGATCTTATGCTGACAAATGGAAAAGGTTCTGTGCCTGGAAACAATCACAAGGGATAAGCACAACAGTGCCCCGTATTCCTCAGATTTTACAATATTTAACTGAGATGCTTCACAAGGGCCTGTCCTTTTCTTCCATAAAAATCCATGCCTTAGCCATTTCAGCTGATTAGAACACTGAACCTCCCCTCTTCTCTCATCCTCTGATAAAGCAGCATCTCAGAGGGGCCAAAAACTTAAAACCACCCAAGA
Source organism: Protopterus annectens (assembly GCF_019279795.1). NCBI lineage: Eukaryota > Metazoa > Chordata > Ceratodontiformes > Protopteridae > Protopterus > Protopterus annectens. The sequence continues at coordinate 224,836,601 of NC_056733.1, forward strand.
GAGCTCCAACCCCTGCCTGGGACCTCAATTTTGTATTGGAAAAACTCACTTTCCCTCTTTTCGAGCCAGCTGCTACTGCAGACTTAAAATTTGTCTCCTGGAAAACAGCTTTTCTTTTAGCAGTTACTTCAGCTAGAAGGATTTCCGAATTACAGGCTCTTATGGCAGTGGAGCCTTTCATTATTTTTCATGCGGACAGGGTGTCTCTCGGGACCAATCCATCCTTCATGCCTAAGGTGGTATCCAGTGTGGCTCTTAATCAGACCATTCATTTGCCAACTTTCTTTCCCAATCCACAGAACAAGGGGGAAAGCAGTCTACATTCATTGGATGTATGCAGACAACTTAGATTTTACTTAAACAGGACAAAATCTCAAAGAAATTCTGAACTACTGGTGGCATTTGCTGCAGGGGCAGAGGGAAAGGCTATTTCAAAGCAGACTATTTCCAAATGGATAAGCCATTGTATTTTTCTGCTATATGCACCATGGTAAAACTATCCCCCAGGGGATCAGATCTCATTCCACCAGGGCTGCATCTACTTCTACAACCTTTCTCAGAGCTGTTCCTACCAGAGACATTCTAGAAGCTGCTACCTGGAGCTCAGTGCATACGTTCACCAAACATTACTATTTACCTTTCTTCTCTAAATCCAGAGCTGGCTTTGCCTCTGATGTCCTGCAGGGTGTTGTAGCTGGTCCTAATGCTGTATAAATCCATCCTCCCAGCCATATCTTTGGGAATCTTCCCAAATGTAATGACTGCAACAGTGAAACACGAAGAACATAGTACAGTTGTGTACACTTACCATAAATGTAGATGTTAGAGTGTATTCACTGTTGCAGTCCTGGTTACCCTCTCTCCATCCCCCTGTTTTTTCTCTTACTTTACCTCTTCTTTCCTTTACTATGCTTAAAAGCCTTTTTGGTGCATTAGCTTTTGTTTGGAGGTATATTTTTGTGTTTTTAATTACTTAAATATTTGGCTCCCCATTTGGGGGGCACCTGACATCTCGGGCAAGAAAAACTGATACAATGGAGTCGGCTGTATGTTTTATACCCCTGACGACCTGACGTCATGGAAGAAGAGACAGCATCCGACGCAGGACCCAAGACTTTGTTAATCAGGCTGACTGAGGGCAACCTGCCAGCAGATTGCCCAAATGTAATGACTGCAACAGTAAATACCCTTTAACATCTACATTTATGGTAAGTGTACACAACTGTACTTTCCTGAGAGGGGGGTAGTCTCGGGCTTCCATATTTGTCTGTCCAGCAGGTAATGTTTATATCACAGGCAAGGTTTAAGTCTTTAGAATGGGTAATTCTGGTGCTTTTTATTTTGTGAATATGCAGCAGGGCCATCATAATGGAGTCTGACAGCGCCTTGTATGCCAGGCATAGATCCTTCAATCAGCAGCCTGTAAGAGGCAGAATACAGGGATAGGGCATTGAGGCAATCTGTGTAGGATATGTTACTTCCTGTATGTTCTTCGTTCCACATTGCTGCAGTCCTAACTATTGGGTAGTCCGCTGTCCAGTCGGCCCGAATACCAAAGTATAAGGCTGACGTCGGTCAGGGCATTAGACTCACGAGAGTACGTCAGGGTACTAATGCGCATGACCGACGCCATATCCTCAGTCTTTTTTGCCGCATGGTCCGATGCAGAAGCAGTTTTGCGAGTGCAGGTTGGCGTTCTGAAATTTTCTGAAGTCGGAGTTTCAGACCGAATCAAAGTTGGCTAACATTTTGGTTTTTCTTGCCTCAGTATTTAACCGGATGTCAGAAAAAGTGAATAACTGTATTTCTTGTGGGAAACAGATACCTCATAGGGATTACCATACCTTGTGTATACCTTGTTTAGGGCCTGAGCACGACGTTGTTGGATGGCGCTCTTGTGCTAGATTTAACAAACGCACTATTAAGAGAAGGTTAGACTGTGCCAGGTTAGTGTTTGGGAAGCGTTGCAATTATAAAATGCCGTCGGATGCTCCCGGCCCGCTTCGCCCAAAAGCGCAAGGACAAAACAGCAAAGCCTAGGGTTGATGAACCGGCAGTCCCAGCCGTCGGTTCTTTAGAAGGCTCAGTGGAGCCAGAGGTTTTGCCAGGAGTTTCTTTGGAGTCTCAGGCAGAGACTTTACTGTTACAGGATGTGCCTTCTCAGGAGGTAGGCCAGGCTGAAGGGGCTTCTCAGGTAACTGTTCTTCCCTCTCTTCCCAAGGTAGTTAGAGCCTCTCCTTCTGTTTCCAAAACTTCTTTGAGAGGTAGGCCAAGTTTAGCTTCAGTGGGGGCTTCTCCTAGCACTTCAGGTTCTGTGCCTAAGAAACATATGCTTAAAATGGCAGAAGATTTGATTACTATGATTAGAGGTTCTATGCCCCTCCTGATAAGAGGCCTAGGGTGGAACCTGAGTTTGAGAGTTTTGAACAGTGTTCAGAGGCTTCTGAGTCTTCTCGGAAGATTTGCAAGAGTATCCTCCTTATTCTGATTCTGATGTGGATGATTCCACTCCTACAGCTTCTCCTCCTGAGGATTTCTCATTTTCAGAGACTCTGCATTCCATGGAACACTTTAAATGGGAAGGCCAGGATTACTCTGATTCCAGGAAAAGGCTTAGGGAATTCTTGTTTTACCCCAGCATAGGCCCTTAGCTATACCTCCTGTATTGAATGTGGTGGAGGATGTTTTTATGAGGCTTCCCTGAATCCTGATTCTTTGCCTCCTGCACCTGTTAAACCTGATAGGTACTATAGGGTGCCTGAAGCTCATAAGTATCTTTTAAGAGTCCTAGGGCAGACCCGAAACTGTTTCTCAGGGACCTAAAGGTGTTAAGGCCTCTGTTGTTAAAAACCCTGTTCCCACTGATAAAGAGGCAAGGGCTTTGGATAGATGGGGAAAGAAAGTGTATACTTCTTCCACTTTAGCCATGAGGGTTGAATTGTCAATTTCACATGCTAAAATATCAGAATTATCTCCTTTCACAATTGAAATCTAAGGTGGATGCTTTGGCGGAAGGTATTGAGTGTAAAGAGTTGCTGGATTTAGTTCATGTGTCTGAACAAGTGGGTAAGCATTCTTTGCAATGTGGTTTTGATGCTGTACAGGCCTCCTCGAGGGTGGCTGCCACTAGTTCTGTTCTTCGCAGGCATGCCTGGTTGAGGGATCCGAATTTAGCTGAGCATGTTAAGACAAGGATTTTGGATGCTCCTTTACAGTCTGATGTGTTGTTTGGTTCACCTGTGGAAGCAGTTTTAAAGAAAATGGAGGACAAAGCTAAGTCTATGCAAACTGTTAAAGATTTATTGCAGGTACAGCCACGAAATTTAGTAGAAATTGGCCTACTAAGGGATGGACATATCCTGCTTATGATTCCCAGTCTAGGGGTAGGTCTAGACGTGGTAGGGGCAGAGCTCAAGGTTCTTTTAGGCCTAGAACAGGGAGTTCACCTGCTCAGACTTCTGGTGAGGGCAGGGGTCAGTCCTTTCGTAAACAGACCCAATGACCTGCCTTTTCGGCTGCCAGTAGATTCTCGTCTGGCAGCTCCTCTGGGAGGAAGACTGTCTCTTTTCAAAGAAAATTGGGATTTAATTACTCAAGACAGATGGGTGTTGGATGTCATTCACCACGGTTACAGGTTTTATTTCCATACATTGCCCCCTTTCAAAGGCATGCCAGACGTTCCTCCTCCACAAAGGAAAGAGGCTCACAAGCAAATTTCTCAGTTACTCCAAATAGGGGCCATTCAGCCAGTCCCTGTATCAGAAAGGGGCCTAGGATTTTATTCTCGCCTGTTCCTAGTACCAAAGAAGGGGAACACGTGGAGACCAATTTTGGATTTATCTATCCTCAACACTTATCTGGACATTCCCAAGTTCAAGATGTTGACGTTACAACAGCTTTTACCTCTGCTGGGCAAAGATCACTGGATGGTAACTTTAGATCTCAAGGAAGCTTACCTTCATGTGCCTATAAGACTAAGTTGCAGGAAGTATCTGCCGAGCTGGAAATTCTCATTATCAGTTCTCTGCATTGCCCTTTGGCTTATCTACTGCCCAGAGTATTCACAAAGGTTCTGGCTCCAGTGATAGCTTACTTCAGGCTACAAGGAATTCAAATCTATCCTTACTTGGACGACTGCCTGATTCTGGCTCAAGAAAAGGAAGACCTTCTACAGCATCTGGAACATGTTATAGCAGTGCTAAGATGCCTAGGGTATTCTGTGAACGAAATAAAGTCCAGTCTAGTACCCTCTCAAGACATGTGCTTTCTGGGTGTGAGACTGAATACAGCAGCCCAGATGGCCTTTTTAACCCCGGACAAACAACAGAGTCTATCACTTTACTTCCATCAACTATCTCATCAGTCCGTGCTGACTGCAAGGACAGTCCTTCAAGCATTAGGGTTCATGGCATCTTGTATTCTGGTGCTTCCCAATGCCAAACTGCATATGAGGAAGCTACAGTGGTATCTCAAAAATGTATGGGCACAGCACTGCCAGGATTTGGACACTGTCATTCAAATAATACCTTGCCTTCAAAAAGAATTTTTGTGGTGGGCTCAGGAATGTCACCTAAACAAGGGACTCTCTGTGACCCGGCCAGAGGCGAGTCAGATTTTAACGACAGATGCCTCGGACATTGCTTGGGGAGCTCATCTAAATGGAAAGTGGATACAAGACAAGTGGCCTGCCAGACTACAGCATCTACATATCAACATGAAGGAGATGTTAGCAGTCCAGTTTGCATTAAAGGCTTTCAAGGAGTTACTTCTTCCAGGGCAGGTGTTGATTCTAACAGACAACACAACTGTCATGTGGTACATCAACAAACAAGGGGGAACACATTCTTATCCTCTATGCAGGCAAGCAATGATTTTATGGGAGACTGCTCAGCTTGCAACTAACTCTTCAGGCAAGGTTTCTGTCGGGAGCACAGAACTCCTTAGCAGATGTGTTAAGCAGACAAATCATGGATCCCCACGAGTGGAAACTGGATCTTCATGTATTTCAGAAATTGACAGTGTCCTGGGGAACTCCAGACATAGATCTGTTCGCTTCTCCACTAAACCACCAGCTGCCACAGTTTTGCACAAAGGGTTTCATCACACAGCTTGGAAAGTGGATGCTCTGTCTTTCAGTTGGAAAAATCTTCATGTGTATGCCTTTCCACCTCTACCTCTTCTTCCAAAGGTGCTCTAAAGGTCAGACAAGACAAGCCAAGGATGATTTTAATAGCTCCAGATTGGCCTCGGCAGCACTGGTACCCATTACTGAGGAGTCTGGTAAGGAAGCCTCCATGGCCTTTACCCTTGATTCCACACCTATTATCTCAGAGGGACGGTCATCTGCTCAATGTCAAGCTTCAATCTCTTCATCTAACAGCCTGGCATATTCTGTTTTGAAAGACAGCAGGTCTCAACTTCCTCAACAAGTTTTAAATGTGATTATGGAAGCTAGAAGACCTAGTACGAGGAAAGTGTCAGAAAATGGAAGAGATTTTTATTTTGGAGTACAGCAAAGAATTTGGAGATTTCTGAGCCTAATTTGAGTGTGGCTCTTCAATATCTTACTGAGTTATTGGACAAAGGTTTGTCCTTCTCTTCCATTAAGATTCATGCTGCAGCAATTTCAGCTCACTATGATTGTGACCCACCATTGTTTTCGCATCCTTTGTTCAAGCAGTTTCTCAGAGGGACAAAGAATATAAGACCCCCACGTAGAGCTCCTACTCCTGCTTGGGATCTCAATTTTGTGTTGGAAAAACTTACTCTACAACCTTTTGAGCCTGCAGCTACTGCTGAATTGAAATACTTGTCATGGAAGACTGCTTTTCTGTTGGCTATTACCTCTGCAAGAAGGGTGTCTGAGTTGCAGGCCCTTATGGCAGTAGAGCCCTTTTTGATTTTCCATAAGGATAGGGTATCATTACGTACTAGTACTTCTTTTATGCCTAAGGTGGTTTCTAGTGTGGCTTTAAACCAAACTATTCATTTGCCTACTTTTTATACAGACCCCCAAAATAAAGGGGAAAAGATTTTGCACACTTTAGATGTGCACAGGCAATTGCGTTATTATTTGAGCAGGACTAAGGATTTTAGGCAGTCTCAGCAGTTGTTTGTTTCTTTTGCTTTGAGTTCGCAGGGCAAGCCTGTGTCAAAACAAACTATTTCTAGGTGGATTGGGTTTTGCATTGCATTTTGTTATTCCCATCATGGCAAGGAGATTCCAGCTGGGATTAGGCCTCATTCCACTAGGGCTACTGCCACTTCCACAGCATTTCTAAGGGGGGTGGCAACTAAGGATATTTTGGAGGCAGCTACTTGGAGTTCAGTGCATACTTTCTCTAAACATTATCACCTTCCTCTCTACTCTAAGTCCAGGGCTGGTTTTGCCACAGCTATTTTGCAAGGCATGTTGTCAGCTCCTGCTTCTTTATGATTTGCCAGCCTCCCTTACCTCTGCTTTGGGATTCTACCCAATAGTTAGGACTGCAGCAATGTGGAACGAAGAACATAGTACAGTTTTGTACCTACCATAAATGTAGATGTTCGAGGATCCACATTGCTGCAGTCCAATTCCTCCCTCCTTCCCTCTGTGTTTAGGGGTGGTTGTGTAGGTGAGGTTTTATGCTGATATTTTTGTATATATTGTACGTATTTTTGGTGCAGGTATATTGGGCCTTGTCTTTTTAGGGTCTTCTGACATCTGGGGCAAGAAAAGACTGAGGATATGGCGTCGGTCATGCGCATTAGTACCCTGACGTACTGACGTCAGTCTAATGCGCCCTGACCGACGTCAGCCTTATACTTTGGTATTTGGGCCGACTGGACAGCGGACTACCCAATAGTTAGGACTGCAGCAATGTGGATCCTCGAACATCTACATTTATGGTAGGTACAAAACTGTACTATTCTTTTAATGAGGAACCTCTGTGGACGTTTCACTTGTTGTATAGTTTAAGTTAGGTATATATTAAAGGGGACACTGTACTCAATGATAGGTCTAATGAATGTTAAATACAGTGGAACAGTGACTTGGGCCTAGATTTTATATCGTTGATACATTACACTGTATAGAGTGATTTCCTCACTTCTCCACACACATGATGGTCAAAGGCTAGATTACTGTGTATGTGTGCCCACAAGTGCCTGACTTCTGGGCCAAGTCCTTGGCGTGTGTTGTCATAGCTACAAGGGTGGATGACTCCCTGAAGGAAACTGTTGTGCATTTCTTGGCATTATGTTTTAGTCCATGGCTCTGACACCAGTTGTTTGTCTGTGTCAGCCCTTCTTGGAGAACATTTGTGTCGGTTGGGGATTCAATGACTGCTCCTAATTTGCAATCATCTGCAAATTTAGTCAGACAGAGGTCACTGACATTGGCCTTGATTTCAGAGAAGTAAATGTCAAAAAAGAGTTGTCCCAGGACTGATCTTTGAGTGACTTAGCTCGTGGCTGGCCTCTGTAGAGCTGGACTTTCCAATTCTAACTTCCTTGGTCCTGTGTGTGAGCCAGCTGGCTTGGCTATCCATTGAGAGACAAGGGTTTGTACCTAACCTCTTGAGTTTGTCAACAATGCCTGAGTGGGGTATTGTGTCAGATACCTTAGCCAGGTCAAGTTAGGCAGTGTGAATCATTTTGCTCTCATCATTTGCTTTGGTGAACTTCTTAAAGAAGTCCACCAGATTGAGTAGGCATGACCTGCCCTTGATGAAACTGAATTGGACTGGGCCCAGTATCTGGAGGTTTCCTTTGTCATTATTGATCATTTCCATGATGATTCCTTCCATGGCTTTGCATACAAGACTGGTGATAGTTATGGGTCTTTAGTTTCCAGGGTCTGTAGATGACTCATCTTTGTGCAGAGGGATAACTGTTGCTCTTCTCCATTCTTGAGGCACAAAGCCTGTTTGGTGGCTACAGTTAAACAGCAATTCCAGAGGGCCTGATATAGGTCATGCTTCATGCTGTTTAGAAGGTACCTGTGATATTGTCTGGACCCATTGATGCTATGCTGTTGGTCTTGGAGAGAACATTATGGACTTGTTCCCTAGTGATAGCAGGGGGAACTATATTTGATGGTATTTCACGAGGGAGGGTAGATGGGGAAAGAGGGGTTAAGTTGGAACTGAATTTTGTTGGCCAGTAGGTGTGCTGTATTATTAACAATGAACTCTGCCCACAATTGTGTATTGCCTTTGAGGTTGTGGACATAGCTAAAGAATGTTGTGTGGTTGTCCTTGGCCTGGGAGGCCACATTTACCTCAAATTTGGCTTTAGTAGACTTTATTTGTCCATCTGAGTTCATTTAGTTTGAGAGTGTTTTTATCCTGCTGGGTGCTGCACCTCTTAATTTTTGCCATAGTTTTCTTTCCTCTGTTATACAGCCTATTGATGTTGTGATTCCACCAGGGTCTCTCTTTTGTGAGTTACTTGTGTACTACTACTTTGGGTACAGCTGCCTTTTATGCAGCTATTAAAATGCTTATATAGGGTTTCTGTTAACAGTTCCGCGTAGGCAGCAGTGTGCTGAGGGTTTATGGGGGGGGCTTGAAATTTTTCGAGGTCATCATTTAATAGTGGGAATTTAGCCTTTGAGCAGTTCCTGAATGTTTCAGGGTCAGCTGGGTTTCCAAGTTTTATTTTTACTACAATGGAGACCGTTTTGTGGTGTGGTCTTGTCTTACCAGAGAAGACATTACACTGGGGGATGTGCAACACATTCTCATTAGTGAGGACTATATCCAGTATGGTTGTACCACTGGTTGGTATATTGACAGTCTGGTCCAAGGAGTTTGTCTTAACAAATTCCAGGAATCTCTATGCCTGTACGTTTGGAGTGTTATGTGATTCTCAGTTAATAATGATGCAAGTCCCCCCTGAATATGATATTGGGTTGGATTGTTAGTGTTTTCAGTAAGTTTAAATACATGACATGGCTTTCCAGTGTCATAGAGGGGGATGTATAGCTTGCAAAGAAGTGGTGTGGGATTTTGTCTACGGATATTTGAATGTGGAGAAGCTCAAGTGCATTGTCTTGTTTGACCAGCCTTGATGTATATTTATTTTTCATGTTAATCGAAACAACTCCACCTTTATTTCCTGTCTGTGAAGTAGCTGGTCTAAATGTGTGGAAGGATTTATAACCTTGCATTTTTGGTGTGCTGTCCTTGGCTTTAAACCATGTTTCAGTGACACCACAGAAGTCCGCATTCTGTAGGGAGAAGAGAGTTTCTAGGGAGTGGAGTTTTTTGTTCAGACTCCTAACATTGAGCAGTAACACCATTAGATTTTCTTGCTTTTGATTTGCTTTGTTCCTGTGCTCCTCTCATCAGGAGCAAAATAGAAACACTAATCCCAGGATAACTACCTAGTGGCTGAATGTGGGCTCTCCAGTAATTGGTGGTCTTAGAGTAGATGTTGCAGATTTTAAAGGCAAGATGGAAAAATGTCTTATTGTCGTAAGAGCTGCAGTGTGCACTAAGCAGTTAGATATGAAGCTTTAGCTATCTAAGTGGAGAACCACTAATTCAAAAGAGCAATATAGACTGGAAGGGGGGGGGGCACTTTGTGCTCTGGTTTTGTGGAATACGGTGGGATACAAATTTAAATAGCTGAAGGGGAGTAATTTCACAAAGTGATAATTTTGTTCTGACTCACAAGAGCCAATGAAAGAGAAGAGGGAAGGAGATGCATGGTCAAATTAAAATAAGGGGCAGACAACCAGATCAGTTGAGTTTAAAAATAGAATAGTGGGTTGAAAAAATTCAGTGTCTGATATGGCCACTTTTCATTCATTCTTCAAAATGTGGGTTTGGATCAGATCCTCTGATCTGATTTGGCCACTTTTTACAGCTTGTGAATACTGCAAAGTCTTCAGCTCCTCTTTACCCACAATGCTCTAGTACCCCTCCATACCTCAGATCTTGTTTGCTGCCTTGGTGTACGGATGTGGTCGCTGTCAGCTCTCGAGCACTGGTCAATTCATAACAGATAAGTGAAATAATTTTTCTTCCTTTTTGGCTATCTTTAGATTTCTTTTTTTCTGTTTTAACTAATTTTATCTCCCTTATCCTATGCTTCTTCAATATAACTTGGTTACCATCATTGGAAATTTTTCTTTCTTTTTTTTTTTTTAAAAATAAACTTTTCTGCCTTTTTCCCTATAGTACTTAGTTTGAAATGGCTGAAAAACTTTTAGGTTTTAAGAAATGCAGTGTGTATGGGAAAAAGATCCCTCTGTCTGATGCCCACAACTCTTGTGTATTGTTTAGGCCTTGTACACTCTGCTTCCTGCGATATCTGCAAAGCCTTTAATCCCAGGGTATTGATTGGTCATAAAAACAAATTGACTTCTTCCATCATTTTTTTCTTGGTCACTGGCTGGAGCTCAACCCTCCAAGGCAGACAGAAAAGACTCCAGAAACCGCCAACCTGAACCTTCTGGCTCCTCCATTTCTCCTCCTGATTCAACCATGGAGCCAGCCTGGAAAATCTCCAAATGGTTTGATCCGTAGACCAAATTCTCTGATCCGGCTATTTCAGATACAAGATCTGTCTCATTGGATCTAGCTCATTCAAGCCAAACCAACTTCCTCGGACCTGGTATGTATCTTCTCTGGAGCCTGTTCCCTCTCACCTGCCATCCCCCTTTTTAGAGAGACGCCGTCACTTTAGGTCCCCTTCAGTGGCCTCCTCTTCCCGTTCTTCCAGAAGTCTTACAGAGGCAGCTGTGGATAGAATGATGAAGTTTGTCGGCACAGATACAGATGAGTTCTCCTGACTCCTACCTCTTCAGTTCCGGAGACTTTCACCAGTATTACTCCACCAATCCTGGCTCCTTCTCTGATCCGTACATCAGCTTCAAAGCCCTTGGAGCTGAGTTTCTCGAGACCGTTTTTATCAGGTCCAAAGTTTGTCATATCTTCAGCTCCAATACCTTCTCTGAGTGGACTTGCTCCAAGCGTGTTGGAGGTGGATAACTCTCAGAGCTGAAGTGTCATTGTCATATCTAAGGTGTTAAAGTGGACTCCGAAGCTGTCTCTGCTGCCTCTGCCTCATGAAGCCTTGGCATTGGACAACTTTGCTCCTACTGCTGCCTCATGTGGACAACCTTCGGGTCAGAGGGAGATGATGGTACGGAAGCATGTCTTCTCAGCTCCATCTACATCCTTCTCCCTGGGGCATTCCGCTTTTGATGTGGTAGAGAGAGTGTTCTCTTCTACAGGACAGACCCCCACCTCGATCTTCCTTCTGGATCCAATATGTCTTTGTGCCTTTAGCATATTCCATGGGGGCATCCCCACCCTGAATCTTCCTTCTGGATCCCATATGTCTTTTGCACCTTGAGCCTATTCTACAGAGGCAGCCAGCTCAAAGTCCCCAGGCTACCCAGCAGAGTATACTTATATCTTCTGGTACTTGTCTGGAGCATCCCACCTAAGAAATCTGTAGGAAGGGAAGGTGCAAGAGGAAGCACTTAAACACCCCTCAGAAATCTGTCAGGGAAGATACTGATTTCAATGAAGGTGAAGGACCCCAAGATCACCACCTGACGACATCTGCTTTGGAGACATTTTGGAGATCCTTAAGCAGACTGGTGGTTTGGTTTACGGATAACTCTTCCCAATGGGAATCAGTATTCCTGGAGGCATTTGGGTCTGGCCCATCTACTTCTGGGTGACACCGCCCACTGATGAGATCATTGATTTTATCGCTCAGCGGGTGTGGAAGGAACCCAGTTTTGTTAAGCCAGTCCCTAAGAGACCAGATAGAATCCTGGCACCATCGAAGGGAAGAGAGTTCTGGAGCAAAGGTGTACCAATAGTTACCATGGTCATAGCGGGAGCCACAAAGAAATAATTCACGGAGCAGAGTTAATCTATTCAGACCCTTAACAGGGAGTCTAGGGCATTGAACAGATTTGGGAAGCAGGTTTATGCTTCATTGACTTTCATACTTCACCAGACTTCAGAGGGATTTGATTAAATAACTCTCCAAATCTCTCTCAGGAACAACTGCCGAGCACAGACTTCATTGCCTCACAGTTGGCTACCCTTCAGTCCATCTCAAATTCGTCCATGAGGCTCATTTCACATACAGCTGAAGTTACATCAAGGGCAGCGGGTTCAGGCATTTTCATTAGGAGACATGCTTGGATGCGCTTGTGTGATTTCATGGAGCCCTTCAAATCTTCCTTAATCAGTGCTCCTTTTGACGAAAGTTCATTGTTTGGCCCCAAAGTGAAGGAAACACTGTCCAGGTGTGAACAAGATGGTAAGACCCTGTCTTCAGTGGATATATGTTTTTCAACCCCTTACAGAACCTTCTCTAGGAATTGGTGAGGTGTTCAAAAAATCCCAGGGTCATTTCCATGATACATGTAGAGAAATCTCCCAGGTGCAGAGGAGGGGATTTCAAATGAAAGATGCTCCCTAGATGGCGGAGGAAGCACGCAGAATCAAGGATCGAGGGATTTCTTCTCTGACAGATACTACTAGTGCTCCTGAAAGGAAGCCTGATTGCCCACGTCTGGAGGCAGTAGGAGGTCTCTTATCCCTGCACCAGATAGCCTAGGTAGACATGACAATAGATACCCAGTGCAGAGGATTATTTACAGAGGTTATATAATACCCTTTTCCTGTCCCCTCCATTAAGATTAAACAAGATTCCCGATGTTCCACCCAGTCAGAGGAAAGAAGCAGCACATGAAATAAAATAGCTGTTAGGAAAAAGAGTGCTCCAAGACACCCCCCCCCCAGACCAGAGAGAGTCTGGAACTTAAGATTCTTTTTAGTGCCAAAGAAAGCCGGGGACTGGAGACAAATTTTGGATGCCAGCATTCTGAGCAAATCTGTTCAGTACATGAAGTTCCGGATGGTCACAGTTCAGTCCATTTTTCCATTTCTGCATCAGGATGGCTGGATATACTCAACAGATCTTCAGGATGCTCAACATCATATAAAAATAAACAGATGATCCAGAAGATATCTACGCTTCTGGCTGGAAGCCAGTCTTTACCAGTTTAGAGCTCTGCCATTTAACATCACCACAGCCCCCAGGGTGTTCGCCAAATGCATGGCAGTAGTAGCATCTCGCTTGAGACTGCACAGATTCAGAGTGTTTACTTATCTGGATGACCGGCTCATAACCACTTTGACCAGACATCTGTTGATCAAAGCAAGCGATTGTGTACTCCAGTTGTGCGCTCACCTAGGCATTGCTGTCAGTATCAACAAATCTCGGCTAGAATTAACTCAAGTGCTAGAATTCATGGGAGCCTTGTTCCATACTGTATCGTTGGCAGCCTCCCTTCCCCTGCCATGGGTACAAACTGTTCAATTTCAAGTCAAAAAGATAATTAAAAATTCCTCACTGTAAGCCTGACTGATTCTGCAGGCTGTAGGGTCAGTATCTGCTGCCATAATTCTGGTTCCATTGGCAAGATACCATATGAGAGTTCTTCAGTGGACCCCGATGACTCAGTGGTCCATTCTGTACCAATCTTTGTCCACCCAGATCAAAATAACTGAGGCATGCAAAAGTTACTTCAGGTGGTGGATTTGCTCAGAACAGATTTTACAAGGCTTCCTTTTCATACTTCCTCGACTCAAGGCCATAGTGACCAGAGACGCAACCCAGTGTGGGTGGGGGGCACTTCTTGGGAAAGGTGGTCCAAGGTACCTGGTTCCCAGGAGAGGCCGACACGCATATCAATGTCCTAGAAATGAGAGCTGTTCTCCTAGCGTTGCAGGCCTTCCAAGACTCTCTCTTCCTTCAGGGACTGTTGCGATTGAGACAGCCTATGTGTCAGTAGTGTGGTAAATCAACAAACAGAGGAACCAGATCTTACCCTTTTTGTCCTGAAGCTCTGTGTGTGTGATAGTGTGTGATCTCATCCAGTCAATTTCTGATCATAACACACATTCTGGGGAAATCCAAGATGATAGCACACAAGTTGAGCACGTCCATCTTATTGCCTCCTGAGTGGTCCCTCTACAAGAAAATTGCAAAGAAGATATTCTGATAATGGGACAATCCCTGCTATGACCTCTCTGCATCTCCCCTCAACAAGTGCAACAGGTTCTTTGCCCTGATTCCCCCCACGGAGGAGTCACTGAGACTTCATCCTCCACGATTGGCTCCCTGGTCTCGTCTGTGCTTACCCCCAACTCCTCTAATCACCAAGTTTCTTCAGAAAGCATCTTGATTGAAGAGCACAGTCATCCTTATTGCCCACTATTGGCCTTGTCAGATTTGGTTCCCCTTTTGGCCTCATCTAATTCATCCTCCGTGGATCCTGGATCTATTTCCAGACCTTCTGTCTCACCCAACAGACTTGATTCACCCGGGCATTTTAGGCCTAAAGTTGACTGCATAGTTTCTCCAATTCCATTGATAAGTAGACAACCCTGGCTCTTCTCCCCTGTCCATCACATTCTTTTGTCTTCTCATAAAGCTTCCACTAGGAAGATTTACACAAGTAAATGGAAAAGATTTGTTTTTTGGGCACAGCAGAAAGACAGACCCTTTTCCAGTGCCAGTACCTTAAGTTCTTGAATTTTCGGCTACTGTTTTTAATGAAGGGGCTAGTTCCTCAATAGTCTAAGTACAATTCACTGCCATTTCTAATTTTCATATAGGAGTTGACAATTTTACCTTGGTTTCCTCACGACTTTGTAAGGCATTTATAAAAGGAACCTTTTTACTGAAACCCCCCTATAAAGATCCTACTCCACCGTGGGATTTGAATTTAGTGTTACAAGCTGACTTGGTCTCCCTTTGAACTGGCTGCAATGTGTGAATTAAAGTTTTTAACTTGGAAAACTATAATTTGGTAGTTACAACATTGGCTAGGAGAGTTTCAGAACTTTAAGCCTTATCTTTTAAACCTCCTTATTTAATTTTTCATAAAGATGGGGTGTCTTTACGAACCAATCCATCCTTTCTTCCTAAGGTGGTGTCAGGATCCAATATTAATCAATCAGTATCACAGTTTTCTTTCCAAATTTATCAAACAAAGGGGCATACATTTTACACTTGTTGAACGTTCACACACTTGGGCCTAACTTTTTGACTTCCTTCTTTGGAGGCTCACCGGACAGAACTGATGAACCCTCCATAGGAAGCGCTAGTCACTTAAGCCTCTGGTTCTCTAGGTAAATAGTTAAGGCAGAAAGACTACTGCTTAGCATCTTAGGGACAGATGCCTGACAAATTGCTCATGCCTTGTAATCCATCATGTGCAGACCCTAGACAGAACAGACACTGGTTGTGATTATCTTTATGTGGAATTTGTCTTCCACAGTGGCACTTAACTTTCTTGGATGAGATGAACCTCAAAAAATGTGCCGTAGCAATTAGTGCCCTGTTGGGGTTTTTTCTTGTATTCAGTTAACTGAAAAGAGCAGTCACTCTGAGATCAGACGAATAAGAGAAGATGGTATTCAGACTGGCACCAGGTAAGTTCTGAGATTGGTACATGTGGACGTCACTTTTATGTCCTACACTCCTTGCTGCCTTTGTGTGACATCCCACGTACCTTGCAGTAGTAAAAGTCTTTTCTATACTGGCCAGACATTTGGGTTGCCTAGGTGGAGAATCCCTCATGTTATGAATACTGCAACATAGAAGAAAAAGACATCTATGGTTATGGTAAAAATTTTACACAACTATTCTTTCTATCTGAAGAGAATTGAAAAATTCAGAAAATCATATCAGTTATGTGTCTGTTTTTCAAAATCAAGATTGGGGAAAGCCATTTACCAAAACAACTTTAGCTAAGTAGCTAATTGATTGCATTTCCTTTGTCTGCAAGAAACTGGGTTTATCTTTGCCAAAAGCCTTGAGGGCTCATTCAGCCAGGTCCATGCAACCTCATCAGTATTTCTATCCATATTGTTCATGGACGAAATTTGTGCTGCATCTACTTGCACTAATCCTCATACTTTTATTACTCATTACAAAGCTGATCTGGTCTCTAGGGGGAAGAGCAGCTTTTGGCACAACTGTACCTGGGAATATCCTTTCTTAGAGTCTACCTGGGATTCAGGTAACTGAGGACTGTGTCCCACATATTGAGGAATGCATGAAAATTGACAACAACAGCTAAAGAAGTTATGTACTCAGTGTAACATTCCATCTGTGTTGTCCATTTTCATTCTTCCTCAGCTGCCCTACCTCCAACCCCCTACCCTTTGTTTATGACTTCTGGAAGAATGAGATGATAATTTGGGAACCAAAGTTCCTGTTTTTGAGCTCCAGATAGTGACTTCTTTTATAACCATTGTTTCTTGCATTGTTATTTAGCAGTAAAGAGCAGCAAAGAAGATCTGATGTATGGGGGGGCTAGAGCATTATGGGTACGGGAGAAACTTGAGAGTTTGCAGTATCCACAAGCAGTAAAACGTGGCAGAGTTGGATCCAAGGATTGGATCCAAACCTACAAGTTAAAGAAGAATGAAAAATGGACAATGCAGATGGAATGTTATGGTGAGTACGTAACTGTGTGTGACTCGCATGGGACACAGCTGTGGTCTGTTTGCTAGTTTACGTATGCAATTAAAAACTGAATACAAGTAAAACACTGAAAAGAAAATGAATCACAATATACAAAACAGAATAAGGCAACAAAGCAATACAAATTGCAAGAAAGCAAAAACAAACTAACCTTTCCCTCACAGCAAGTTGTGGTAGTTGGGGTGAGCTTTTCCAGTAAGTCCTAATTACTAGGCTAAATTTCTTAATAGGATATTCTAAGCTTAGCCAAGTTCCCTTCCAAAGGTGAGAATCAAACACTGTACTTTATCTGTGAGTTAAAAGTATTAAACATTATAACAACCCGCAATCATTTAAAGTGCCCTTAATCTTTTCAGTAGGCGTCATGAGAACATTTTCATTTGTGAGCTGCCACTAACTCGTCAAAGGGTGACACACTCGATGACACACACAGGAGTGCAGCCACCCCTCCAACCTAAGGCATTTCTGGTGATTGAGCGTTGAAGAAGCATCAGAGGGAGGATATAATTGTAGATATTTTCATTTTGGTGTGTGGATAACAATGGACTCTGGGATAAGTCCCAGGTATCCATAGTTGGTGTAGCAGTCTGTCATATAAAGGTAGGTGGAGTTTTGATTCAGCTCTGGGAGCAGCTTAAAACTCCCCTATCTTCAAAATTCATGTGAAAAGATGAAATGCTGGGGTTAAGTATGGTTTATGTATGTTTTAGTGCCAGCATTGCTACATCTTCATTTTGTTGTGTTCTTTGAATGTTATAACCCATATCAGAACTGTACTTTTCACCTTGTTGTGCCTGTTGTTCTAGTCCGTGGTTGATCTTTCATAATTTGCAAAGCAGCTTCAACTGTTGCCTATTTCTGCCACAAATTACAAAAGGAATACAGGCTGTGTAATGGCTGTGAACTGTACCCAGCATTGTGATGTACCTGAAATATTTGCAAGTGTAAGGGATGGTTGCTTTTTTAGATTTTTATTATGTTTGTCTTGTGAATGCGTGACCCTTGTGACCACTTGTAAAGGAAGCCTTATTGTTCTTTCTCTTATATTGCAGGATTTGGAACAGTATGCCTCCAGCTATAGTGGCCTTATGAGAATTGAACGATTGCAGTTTATTGCTGACCATTGTCCCCAGCTACGCATTGAGGCCTTGAAGATGGCATTGTCATTTGTGCAAAGGACGTTTAATGTGGACATGTATGAGGAAATTCACAGGAAACTCTCAGATGCAACCAGGTACTTTTTGGAATGGACAACAGTTTGCTGTGTAAAGGTAGTTGTGGAGCAGACAGCATGCATATTTATGGAAACCACAGCTTACTGCAGTATGAATTAGGTGTAAAGGAGACTGTGAGCTTTGTGTGGCACAAGACATAGTACAATGGTCCTGGTTATGGACACTTAATGTACAGTGTCTTCATTTATGGCTTGGAGTAAGATGGAAGGTTAAATCTAGGACAATTTATAGTAACCAACTTATGGAATTTTATTTAACTAATTTCATAAAGCAACTTGTCAATATGAACCAAAATTAAAGAAAATTTGAGGTTTTTAGAACATTGTACTTGGGCTAGAGACATTGGGGAGATGTTAAAGTACATTAAATGCTTGCAGTAAAGAAGCATAATCCTCTTCTGGGGAGAGGGGGTCTATCTTTTGGGGAAAAGGGCTGAATTGAATATTTGTCCTAACAGCATAGCCTGACCTGAGGAATAAATGCCTTAATCATCTCCCTCTTATGTGTTTCTCTCATCTGTTGCACATTTCATTAGTTCTCACTGTCTTCATAATTAACTCTGGCACTGGTAGCTCTATGAAGAAATTCTGTAACAAACAAAATGCATTTTTTTAAGCTTTGTAATGCACTTGTGCTGTGATGCACTTTCCCTGTGTTATATGCACATGTATACACGCCCTTCATATGTTCATACTGTGCTTCAAATTAAAAAGTGTGCACTTTGGTGTATTCCTGTATGTTCTTTTATAGCCATTATATGCCATCCCTCAGTGTGGATTGTTCAAAATGTCTGTGGTTTAGAGAACAGTAACAGTAATTCAGAGGTTCTGACGTAGAATGCAAGGACACTCTGCCATCAGCTTTTTTGTTGCAGATCTGTTTAGCATCCAGCTGGCTTGTTGCTTTCCATGTTGCAAGAACACTTGCAGCAGTCCTGTTAGAGTAGCTCTGTGTTAGATGTCTGTTACAAGGAGGAATGGTGCAATAAACTGATCTCAGACATGGAACATCCATACAGTGGTCTTCTTAAACTGCAGATCTGGCCTTGAAAGACCTTTGCTACATTGGATAAATTGTTGAGGTTTCCTCTTCTGGTATTTCAAATTATGCAGAATTCTGAATAAACTTCCAAGTCCTGTGCTGGCAGCATTAGATTGTTGCACATCATTTCTGAGTAGAGTATATCATGTTACATGGCAGATTAGGAAGGTAAACCTATCCCTTGCTCTCTCCCCTTCTTTTCTGAAGCTTGCATCTTATCTGCTTCTTGTATAGTTTGGATTTAGATCCTTGTGCTTTTTGTTGACAGGTTGCACCACTACTGTTTGTATTTCTTGGAAAAGCCATAATTTGAAGAGCTACTACATGCCAGTGCTTCACTCTAGTTATCTGTAGAAGAAATTATGAGAAGCTAGAGGCTTATATCATTTAATTCTAGATGGCACCCTTATAGACTAGCCCAGATAAAGAAAGACAGAAAGATTCCTTTTTTGATCTGGGCCAAGGTGAGGTGACAGAAAAAGTTAACAAAGTGGTAGGGTTGCTGTAATCTAAAGCCGTCTCTTTTAAAGTCCATCCATCTAATAGCTATTAATTCCTTGCATCTCATGTACTTTAATATTAATATTTTCTGACATGAAGGTAAACAAAAGAAGTACACTTTTGGTAAACAGAATTGAGGGCGAGTATCAAGGTGTCAACACTGTCGTCCCTCCTGATTAACTGTCGAACACCATGAGAAAGTCAAGAAACTCATCACCATGTGGACCCATGGAGATTCCCCCGTGGATGGTCAAACAGTTGTTGATTAACTTGTGTTATTTTTCCTCACAGGTGCTCTGTTAATCCTTGGGGTACATATTTTGCTGATCAGGGAAGTCCTTTCATGACCTGGCAATGCTTTTGGCTTGTGACTCCTGAGGGATCATCTGACAGTGCTTGCCTGACACTTGCTTATGCCTGGCATCATGTATTCATAAGCTACCTCCTGCTTGGAGCCTATGGGTAGGCAGGTATCTTTTATTTCTTCAAGAGGGGTATCTGGGATACTAATGTCATAGTGTTTTGAAATGAACAAAAGTAGTTAACCCCACTGTCTTGTAGTTCCCCCTTTAGACATGTCTGTTTTTTTGGAGAGAGACACTGGCATTTAGGGAAGAATAATGAAGATTGGTTACCCCCCCCCCTGCAATAGAACTTGGCCTAAAAGTTGCCGTTTATGAGGTCTGGAAGCATCTGGGTTTTGCACCCTTTGTTCTTACGAAGGCCATTTCAATCTGTAGATTCCTGGTAAAGTAGAATGAAATTGTAAAGCTTCTCAAGGCAAATTTTTTTGCAATATTTACAGTGTGGTATAGTTATCTGAGACTGGAAACTTTTGTACAAGGTGGATTTTTGGCATAGATGGATAAAGCCCTGACTGTAACCCAGGTAACAAAAGATCAAATATCATTTTGGACACTGCAGGAGCTGAGTGGGGGAGGATGGGAATGAGTAGCTAATGCCAGCTCACCCATCAGTGGGAGGGTTTGTCCAAGTCTGTCTTTCACCCCAGCAGTTGGTGGAGGCTTGCAGGGACTAAAAACACTCCAAGACCTGGTAATGTGATTGATGTTACTAAGGCAATAATGGTAGGCATAAGTGTGTGGACTGAAGCATGCCCATCAGCCACTCAGTGGTGGGGCTAGGGTCATTATAAGCAGTCCAATAGCATGTATCATTCAGTGTGGCCAAGTATACAAAGCACGTCCATGGCTGCCTGGGTGACTGTCCTCTGCATTCGTCTCTCACCTTCATGCTGTAGGCTTCCCGTGCGCTAGGGACAATTAAGTTTGATGTAAGTGGGAGGCTTGATGGTCGACAGGCATGGAGAGAGAAAAAAGCAACCAGAAGGAAGTAATTCTGCACCACTTTGGCTGATCACTTGTAATCTGTGTGTGTGTCAGTGAGAGATTCCTTCTGAGCAGAACCTACACTTTTATTGAAGGTCCAGGGAGAAAAACTGCAACAGTAGAAGTTTTAGTGCCATAGCATAGTTAAGCAGTACAAACATATTGTGTAAAATAGTAACTACTTATATATGCAGTAACAGGTGTGAAAAGTCCACTAAATGTAAAAAGTCATTGTATAGTAGTACATCAGCAATGTGAGGATAATGCCGAATGGATGAGACTGTACTCTCAGTACATAAGATTGAGGAGATGGGAGTAGTAGGAAGTCTGGGAAATAGAGAGAAGGGTGAAGACGAGTAGAAAATGAAAAGGAAGCAGATGTTAAGAAAGCATAGCAGAGAAGTGATGAGGGTAAATAAGTAGTTAAACGTGTTGATATGGTATTACAACAGAAATTGATTGAAAAGAGGAAATATAAGGCAGCTATTGATACAGTTGCAGTTAAATAGCAGAAGATAGATCCTAGATGTTTTCCTGAATTGATTTGTTGCATTGAGGAAAGATGTTTCATATCTTGGTTAACAGCTTCGTTCATATCTTTTATGCAGTATTAACACTGAAAGGAGGAAGGATAGGTGTATGAAAGTTCTGCTTTAAGGAGTTATCTCAGTATTGGTTGAAGTGACTGGCATTTATTTACTAAACAGAAAGCAGTGAGATTGTCTGGATTTCTTTTTTTTTTATTTTGGGAGTAGGGGAGAGGAGGGCTTCCAGTGCTACCCATCAAGACTTGACCTCCTGGTTGTCCTACAGACCCTTTTGTTCCCTGGGAAAGGGCTGTTTAGCTTATTCATTCAGTGGGGGCAAGTTATGTGAAGTGAGGGTAGGAGTCATCACCCATTTACTGAGTGGTTGTTTTTTCCTTAAGCCCTGGCTTCGTGTGTTTTTTTCACTCACACTGATGCTGTTGGTGTACAGTGCATTTGTATGGGGTAGTCTCATACCTCCAGAGGAAGTGTAATCAAGTAGCTTTGTTCCCCTTTGCAGACAGCATTCCTCATGTGATCCCTGGCCTTCGCCACTGATTCAGCCATAGAGTGCATGCTTCTTTCTTCTCCCTGAAGAGAGGCAAGCAGGCCTTCTCAATTTTTCTCTTCCCTTTCATCAGCTCCACCTGATGGCCAAGCCACAAATTGAACTCCTGCTTTATAGTCTGTACTTTGTACCTCTATGGTAACAAAGGTTTCCGAGAGCAATTCTCAGATGGTCATAACAAGGTACTGTTTAAATTTAGTGAATCACTCTCGGGGAATACAGTGATGGATCCTTAATGGGTTGATGCGTATTTATACAGGCTTTTTAAGTGCTTGCTGCACTTTATGGAGACAAAAACAGTTAAAGATCTGTTGATCTATTGGAACATTAGAGAAACTCTGGAGGCTGGGGAGTAAATATGTTCTGGCTATTGAGAGACAGTTGTCAATTGTGATAGAGGAAATTTTGGAACAGTAAGGCTATAATACTTAGAAAGAAAAGGCAAAAGTAAGAGACAGGACTTGGGAATTGGTGACAGCAGAAGGAAACCTTTTCTGGAAAGAGGTAAACTACCATAAAAGAGGTGTCTAGAAGGCATCTTTAAAAACATTAACTTGTGAGACAGGAACAGGAAAGACTTTTCCTAATTTAACTTGAAGCCTAGATTGCAGAACACATTCACAAAAAGATATGGGGGTGGTAGTGTCTTGGGAAGAAGCAGCTAAATTGAGGCAGTTGTCCAGGTAGAGGTAAATGTGAATTCCCTAAAGTATGCAGAAGGCATTTCTGCCATTTTACGTAGAAGTCTAGTTCATTCCTGGATTGTGTAATGATTTAAGATATAAAAGGTCAGTTTGTCATTGTTCATATCCAGGTGGAGATGACTTAGACCTATAACTTTCTTGAAAGTGTGTGTGTGTACTTTGCAGTCCAAGAATATTCATGGATAAGTGTTAGCGAGTGTATTAGTACATTCTGCTGTATAGTTCCTCAGTCAAACCACTGTACTGACGAGCTCATCACCAGGAAGGCAACAGCTGCATAACCCTCTCCAGTAAGTCCCCCCCCCCCCCAAACCACATCCTATTTTGAGAAAAACGTAAGTCTGTAAAATAGCATACCATTGTCTTTCTTCTGTACCTAACCCCAACTTTAATATTATATCCTTTTAAGAAATTCAGGGTAACTTAGATAATGTCTACACTTGACTTACTTTAACAGTATAAAGTAGAGTGACTGTGCAAAGTAACACCTTTTCTTAAGGTTCATTGATTGCTTTCTAATCCTCTGTCTGCAGAGTTCAATTACCCATTGGCTATCCTCCTTCCCTGTAGTCTTTACTCCTCCCCCCTCCAGCTCTTTTTCTATATTGGATTGCCTGAGATATTATAAACCCAGGGAGCCATTTTGTTCCTTTTTTTTTTCTTTCTCCAAATCCCACAACAGTTTGTCTCCCCTGGCATGTTATCATCCTCATGTAAGTTCTTGCAATCAAGGTATGCTGTACATTGTGATTTAATACCCAATTCTTTAATACAACAGCTTATACTATCTCTTTCTGTTTTTAACACTGCAGGATGCCTTTAGATATTTCTGCTTAATGAACTACTGTCACATATGCACCTAGATAGGTTCTGTTTCCTCATTTACTGTTATAGAGCTAGAAGGGTTTGTTTGTTTCTTTCTTTTGACTTTTCCCGGTTAGGGGTCGCCACAGTGGAACTCCGGTCCACTAATGATTGGGAGTAGATTTTGACGTGCTGGCTTGCCGGGCCTAGCGCACAACCTTCAACAAAGGAACGCCCATTCATGCATGTCGCCACACAGAAGACGCTGTAACTGAGAATCGAACGGGCAACGTCTGACTGTGAGGCGACAATAGAGCTAGAAGGGTAATTTCACATATTACACTGAACTACTCATCCTAATTGACACACTTGCACACACAACACATGATTTTCATTTCTATAGCTTTAGTATGTCTTTTAACTTATTTTACTAGGCTGTAACCTATCTTGATACTGTATGGCCTTCCCCTAATTGTTGCAGCTTTACCAGAGCTATTACTTACTTTTCATAGCACTACCATTGCTGATGACTGGTCACATGGCGTGTGCTAACTTATCCTAATGCTCTCTCACATTTTTTTGTTCATTCTTCTTTCAGTAAACCAAGCCTCCCATTGGGACAGGTGGGTCTCCTCCCCTATAACAAGACGTGGAAACCTCAAAAATACCTCACTCGCACACTGGGCACCCACGGACACTGTCCTCTAACTAAAGAGACTTAAAACTAATGTTGGTATCTAACTTCCAAGTGTCTAGACAGTAAAATACCTTAACTGCAATTTGTGTCTCTTGGCTTTTCCCGGTTAGGGGTCGCCACAGCGGAACTCCGGTTCGCTAATGATTGGCAGTAGAGTTTTATGTGCTGGCTTGCCGGGCCTAACGCACAACCTTCAATGAAGGAACGCCCATTCACGCGTGTCGCCACACAGAAGACGCTCTAACTGAGAATTGAACGGGCAACGTCTAACTGTGAGGCGACAACGCTACTGCAGCACCAATACCTTAACTGCACTAAATTAAACAAATGTTAGTGAGTGTATTAGTACATTCTGCTGTATAGTTCCTTACTCAAACCACTGTACTGACAAGCTCATCGCCAAAAAGCAACAGCTGCATAACCACCCCCCCAGTCAACAGTCTGTTTTCTTTTGAGAAAAACTTAAATCTGTAAAATAGCATGCAACTTTCCTATTGATCTGTACCTAACCCCAGCTTTAATATTGTATCCTTTTAAGAAATTCAGGGTAAAATTAGATAATATCTACACTTGTCTTAATTTAACAGTATAAAGTAGAGTGACTGTGCAAAGTAACATAACTTTTCTTAAGGTTCACTAATTGTGAAATGCAAGAGGATTAGAAAGCAAACAGTGTCACAAACATTTTAAACGTGTATTAAATGTAAACTGTCCCATTAATATTAGCAGCGGCTGTCAGCTGATACCATTGCTCCACACCTGCAGATAATCTGATTCTAGTCACCAGCAGTATGTTTCTTATTGCACAGTAGACTATTCATGGTCAAACAGATGTGCAGTAAGCATTTCTGTTCCTGTGCTCACTCCATCTAAGTTTCCTTTTACTTTTAATGGCATTCCACTCAGTTTTAAAACCCTACTTTTAAGGAACATATCCTTTGGCTTTTTCACTGGCTTTAATAACTTACTGATTGTTTTTGAAGATGGCTGCAAAGAGGGTCCAGGTTGGACCCGCTCTGTTTGCCCTCACTTTCCTTGGGCTCACTCCGATCCCCTACCCTAGACCCATTGCCATCCACCCTACGTTTCCTTACATTTATAGCTATGCAGACTACACTCACATTCATCTCTCAACAAATCACACCACTTCCCACCAAAATAACAACATATCTCTAAACTATCCACTCACCAAACACCACAGTTAGACTCATCCTGTACTCGAGCAAACCCCACCCAGCAACACCCACAATGTCCAACACTCTGCATAATATGAACATTCTCCATTTTATTCATAATATTAATACTACTTAGCTCAGTCACATCACTTATAAATAAAGCAGCCATACCCATCTACACCACTACAACATCCTCCACCAATATCCCAACAACTAAAGCATTACTGAAATATCTGCCTGCAACGATTTTACTATTCTTTCCCTTACAACCCCAACAGCAAAATAAAAACCAACAATACCACCAAAACCCCTTCTTCCTACACTAAATACATGCCAAAAGACTAAATGCAACCCACTGCAAACTTACCGAATACTGAATTTAATACAAAGTGATGATATACACCCAAACCCTGGACCAAATGTACAACCTAACTCCAAGTCCATCAACTGTTTACTCTAAATCTAAGAAGCTTATTCAATAAAATAACTCCCTTGCATGCTTGGCTAGAACAGTACAACCCAGACATCTTAGCCCTAACAGAAACCTGGCTACACTTTTGAATAAAAGATACTGAAATTATACTCCCCTAACTACACCATCTTTAGACTAGATAGACTAAAAAAGAAGGGTGGAGGGGTAGCACTCTTGTATCTATCCAGTTTCAGTATAACTCCTTACCCACACAAACCACCCAAATTCCTTAATGCTAGAATATTAATAAATCCACTAACATCTTAACTGTTTTAAAAAAAAGTCTGTCTCATAAGTCTATATTCCTCCACAAAACAATATATCAATCCTAGAAGACATACTGTCGTGGACAGCTGAAAACATCAAACTAGAAACCGTAATCTTAGGAGATATGCGTATTAACGTGCAAGCCATCACTGTACACTCTCCAAACACAAATGTAAACCTCTTCGGGTTTAAACAACTAATCATTGAACCTACAAGATACAACAGACTTCACTAACCACTATACCCTTGATTAGATCTTTGTATCCCACCCAACCAATTTCTCCTCCGCAGGTACACTGCCAAATTCACTAGGCAACCATCTTCCAGCCTTTGCCATCAGAGCAACCACCCACCTCCCAAAAGAACATACCATAAAAACAGTTAAAAATACCACTAGACTTGGGTCAAGAAACAATCGACAATCTGCTAAATGGGATAAACTGATCACCCCTAAAATTACTACCACTAAATAGTATTGAACAGCTTCAGTTTCCTAAAAAATGATAGTCTGGCCCCCATACAAAGAGAGTAAAGAAAACAAAAACCCCATGGTTAACAACCAACTGCATTGACCTTATGAAGCAAAGAGACATAGCATGGAACAATTGGAAACAAAATGGAACCCAACAAAATCTCCAAGCTTATAAAATGATGATCTTCGTGTTTCATTGTTGCAGTCATCACATTTGGGTTTTCTGCTTGCAGAAGCCCTCAGTTGGCCTGATTAACAAAGTCTTGGGTTCTGCGTCAGTTGCTGTCTCTTCTGTGATGTCAGGTCGTCAGGGGTATAAAACATGCATCCGACACCATTACATCAGTCTTTCTTTCCGTGTGGTGCCCAAAGCAGAAGCAGTTCACAAGTGCTGGTCGGCCGACTCCTGAAATTTTCGTTTTTGAGTTTCAGAACCAAAGTCTTAAACTAAAGCTGTGTACCTCGTTGGAGAAACTTTTTCTTCCTCCTTACCAATGTCAGTAAAAGTTAATAATTGCATTTCTTGTGGAAAGCAAATACCTCGCAAAGATTTTCATTTGTACTGTATTCCTTGCCTAGGCCCTGACCACGGCGTACCTTGCTGTCAGTTTTGTGCCTTATTTAACCAATGCACTATCCATAGTTGGTATATTTACGCCTCTAAATATTTCAGTTCTTGGTTCAATTATCCAGATATGTCGTCGGTAGGCTATCTGACTACCGGCATTCCGAAAAAACGCAAAGATAAAGACAGACAAGCTGCCTAAGTCCAAAGCTGCTGACGACGCTTCTCCTAAGCCAGTCTCCAGTTCGCCGTTACTCAGTGAGGCACTTTTGCATCCCCTGATACCCGCTACTTCTGATTCGCAGGCCTCTACTGAGACCCATTCGGAGTCCGGAATGCCATGAGATGCTTCAGCTGTGGAACCTGCGGATGTCTCTACCTTGGATGGGTCCGGAGCCGCTGTGCAGGCACCGGCTTCTGAGGGTGTATTCAGGCCTACTGACTTGCATATTAAACCGACACCTCCTTCTTTTTTAAGGCCTAAACCTTGAACCATGCCTAGAAAACCGACTCCCAGACCACATGCTCAGGCCTCTATGCCTAAAAAAACAAATGATAAGAATGGCTGAAGACCTTATAACTTTAATCAGGGGAAGCCAACCATCCTGTTCTAAGAGACTTAGGACTAAATTGGCGTATGAATCTTCTGACCAGGATACTAATATTTCTGTTTCTTCTGATGACCTTGGATATTCCCTTATCTACTTATGAGGATTCTGATGCAGAGGACTCTATTCCCTCTGCTTCCCCCCCAGAGGATTTCTCTTTTGGTGAAACCTTGCATACTGGGAAAGCCAGGATTTCTCTGATTCGAAAAAGAGGATTAGGGACTTTTTACTCCTGCCTCAACAGAGGCCTTTAGCTATCCCTCCTGTACTAGACATCGTTGTTGATGCCTTTTCAGAATCTAGTTTGGCCCCTGATTCTTTGCCTCCTGCTCCCAGAAAACCTGACCGATATTACAGGGTTCCTGATTCACACAAGTTCCTTTTTAAAAATCCTATTGCGGATCCTGAGACTATTTCACAGGGACCCAAGGGCATTAAGGCTTCTACTGCCAAAAATCCTACCGCTTCTGATAGAGACTCCAGGGCGCTGGATAGATGGCGTAAGAAGGTATACACTTCTGCAACCTTGGCCATTAGGGCCTTAAATTGCCAGTTTTATATGTTATATTATTAGCAGCATATTATTGGATTGCTTAAACAGAAAATGATGTTGATTCCTGACTGTGCTGAAAATAAGGATTTACAGGATTTAATGCATTCTGCTGAACCGGTTGGAAAACGTACATTGCAATGTGGGATGTCCTTCAAGGATGCATCTGCAGTCCTTACAAATGGGGTTGTCCTGTCGTCAGGCAGCCCCTCGGTCGGCCGGATTCCAAAGTCTGGGTCTGGCCTCGGCTGGTGTCGCACTTCACCCGACGTCATAGCTGCAGTTCTTCGGGTATAAAGGCATCAGCCGACGCCATTTTCCTCAGTCTTTCTTGCCGCGTGGCGCCCGAAGCAGAAGCTGTTCGCAAGTGCCGGTCGGTCAGATCCAGAGATTACTACTACCGAATACTACTTCAAAGACTTCTAAAAAGCTAAGTACCCCGTTGGGGACACTCTCTTGCCTCAGCCGATGTCAGAAAAAGTGAATAACTGTTTAACTTGTGGGAAACAAATACCTCATAAAGATTTCCACTCTTACTGCTTACCTTGTTTAGGCCCAGACCACGACGTAGCAGCTTGTTTAGCCTGTGCTTCTTTCAACCGACGGACGCTTAGACGTCGGTCGGAGTTTGCTGAACAGTTTTTCGGCTCAGAATTTGCGTACATAATGCCGCCGCGGTTAAGCAAACCGCGAGTGTCTCGGTTTCGGCCGAAACCGAGCAAACAGTTCTAACTTCAGCCGAATCCATGACTACTACCGAGGCCCCTTCTAACCTGGTTGAGTCGGCCTCTGAAATTCAACCTGCTACTGTGGTTTCACAAGAACTTTCGGACACCATCCCTTTGGATGTTTCAACCCCTGCACGTGGTGCTGCTAGGCTGCCTGCAGCCATGTCCATAAAGGCCTTTGCCAGGGCTAAAGCAGCCAAAACTTCTAAGTCTGTGCCTGTTAAGCCCCCCTCTCACAGGCCCAGTTCCAGTTCCCAAATGCTTACTCTGGCAGAGGATCTCATCTCTTTAATAAGGGGATCCCAAACTCATCCAGACAGGGCCTCTCAACCTCCTCCAGAAAAGAGACCTAGAGCAGAGCCCCCTGAGCCAGTGTCCTCAGATGATTCTTCTGATGATTCAGACAATACAGACCATCCAGAGGCTCCTTTTTCTACTTATGAAGACTCCGATGCTGAGGAATCGATTCCTTCTGCCTCTCCACCAGAGGAATTTTCCTTTGGGGAAACCTTACATGCCATGAGAGAGCAATTTCAATGGCAGGGCAAGATTTCTCAGACTCAAGAAAAGGCTTAGGACCTTTTGCATTTACCACAACATAGGCCTTTAGCTATACCTCCAGTTCTTCCTGTTGTAGATGATGCATTTAATGATGCTTGCACTGCTCCTGACTCTTTGCCTCCAGCCCCTGCTAAGCCCGATAGGTTTTCCAGGGTCCCGGACACACATCACCATTTATACAAGGCTCCTTTTGCAGATCCCGAGACGATCTCCCAGGGGCCTAAGGCAGTAGCTTCGACCTCAGTTAAAAACCCTCTCCCTCTGAAAGGGAATCCAGGTCCTTAGAGAGATGGGGTAAAAAAGTATACACCTCTGCTACTCTCTCAGCTAGGGCATTGAACTGTCAGTTTCATATGATCCAATACCAGGAGTTTATGCTTGATCAGTTAACTAAGAAACTGTCCTCTGATGATTCTTTAGATAAGAAATATGTTCTAGAAATGGTGCATAACATTCAGCAGGTTAGTAACCATTCTTTAAAATGTGGCTATGATGCACTGGAGGCTTCCTTTAGATCAGCCATGACTGGCACAGTTATAAGAAGGCATGCATGGTTGAAAGAACAGGTCTTGCCGGATCATGTTAAAGCAAAACTATTAGATGCTCCTATGGATAAGGTCAGTTTATTTGGTTCTCCTGCTCAGCAGGTACTGAAGAAAATGGAAGAGAAGGCAAAATCTGTACAAACAGTGAAAGATTTCTTACAGGTTCAGCCTTCAAGGTTTAGCAGGAACTGGCCTTCCAAAAATTGGTCCTTTCCAGACTCCTCTAAAACACAGAGAGGCAGGAATAGGCGTTCGAGAGGCAGAAATCAATCCAGAGGAGGCGCCTACAGGGGACGCCAGTGGCAAGGTAACAACCAGCGAGGCACAGACACAACTACTACCACTGCAACAGGACAATCACAGTGACTTGGCTCTGGCACCGCCTACCAGGGAACAAATTGCAGCACCCTTAGGCGGAAAGTTAGCCTTATTTTCAAAAAACTGGCACTACATCACAAGAGAAGTGGATTTTGCAAACTATAGACCAAGGCTACAGGTTTCATTTCCATACTTTACCAGGAAAAAGAGGAATGCCAAACCTACCACCAAATCAAAAGACAGAAGCTCTAAAACAAATAGCTCAATTAGCAAAGATGAGAGCTGTGGAAAGGGTACCATCTATGGAACAAGGAAAGGGATTTTACTCCAGACTCTTCCTGGTACCAAGAAAAGAGAAAAATTGGAGGCCTATACTCGACCTGTCCGCTTTAAACACATTCATCATTGTTCCAAAATTCAAAATGCTGACCCTACAGCAACTTCTTCCCATGCTGGGCAAGGAGTATTGGCTGGTGACTCTAGATCTCAAGGAGGCATACCTGCACGTCCCCATACGACCAAATTGCAGAAGATACCTCAGATTTCTTGCAGGATCAGAGCATTATCAATTCTCAGCATTGCCCTTTGGCTTATCTACTGCCCAGATTGTTCACTTAAATGCCTGGCATCAGTAATCGCTCACTGCAGGCTTCAGGGAATCCAAATATATCCATACCTGGACGACTGCTTGATACAAGCGGACAACAAAAACAAGCTAACAGAACACTTACAAAGAGTCATTTGCTTACTGCAAGCCCTGGGATTATACAGTCAATATAAAAAAATCAAGACTGATACCATCCCAAAGAATAACCTTCTTAGGTGCAGAATTGGACACAGTAAAACAGATGGCATTCCTAACTGCAGAAAAACAAGAACAACTTCCTCTCTACTTCTTGGCATTAACAAAGCAGAACAAACTAACAGCAAGGAAAGTACTGCAGGCCTTGGGCTTCATGGCATCCTGCATAATCCTGGTCCCTCATGCCAGACTGCATATGAGAAAGCTACAGTGGTACCTGAAGAATTTATGGTCTCAACACAGGCACAGCTTAGAAACCGAAATACCACTAATCCCATGCCTGAAACAAGAGTTCCTATGGTGGGCTCAGGCATGTCAGTCAAACCTAGGTTTGCCCTTCCACAGCATTCAACCAAGCCAAACCATCACAACGGACGCCTCAGACCTCGGTTGGGGGGCCCACATGCTGGACAAGTGCATACAAGGCTTATGGACTCCAGATCAGCTGCACCTGCACATAAATCAAAAGGAAATGCTGGCAGTAAAACTAGCAATCCAGAATTTCAGACCATTCCTCCAAGAAGGGCAGTTGATGATAAGGACAGACAACACCACAGTCATGTGGTACATCAACAAACAGGGAGGCACTCATTCATACCCTCTATGCCGGATGGCACTGGACCTATGGAATATGGCTCTGAGCTACAACATTCAGTTACAAGCAATTTTGTACCGGAAAAGAAAACATCCTAGCCGACATATTAAGCAGAACTACCTCGGATGCTCACGAATGGATGCTACACCCGGACATCTTCAAGATCATCACAAGGAAATGGGGACTGCCACAAATAGACCTATTCGCATCCCCACTCAATCACCAGCTCAAGAAATTCTGCACAAGGACGTACCACCCACTTGCTTGGAAGGTGGACTCTATCCTTCAGTTGGAAAGGCCTGACAGCCTATGCATTCCCACCACTTCCTTTGATGCACAAGGTGCTATTGAAAATCAAAGAGGAACATCCAAGGATCATTCTGATAGCTCCAGACTGGCCAAGACAACATTGGTACCCATTACTGAGGAGCATGTCTCGGGGGCAGATGTGGACACTACCCCTGATTCCTTTGCTGTTAACTCAGAGCGGCTACAACACCCTGCATCCAAACCTGAAAACTCTGCAGCTGACTGCCTGGAACATTACATAAGAGCAACTAACCCAGATTTATCCCAAAGGGTTAAAGACATTATCCTTGAGGCCCGCAGACCTTCAACAAGAAGGAACTATGCAGGAAAATGGAAAAGGTTTCTCATTTGGAGTACTGAAAGGGGAAAAGATGTGTCAAAGGTAGACATTGCCAACATCCTGGAGTATTTGGCAGAGCTTTTCCATACAGGCCTGTCCTACTCCTCCATCAAGATACATGCATCAGCTATTTCTGCAGAATACAGCTTCGATCCACCTGTCTTCTCGCATCCTCTACTCAGGCAGTTTCTGAGAGGAATTAAAAATGTAAAACCTCCTAGGAAACCACCATTACCAGCATGGGACTTGAACTTTGTGCTAGAAAATTGACACTCGCTGCTTTCGAACCAGCAGCAACAGCAGATCTTCAACACCTATCCTGGAAAACTGCTTTTCTGCTGGCAATTACCTCAGCAAGAAGGGTTTCTGAGCTACAGGCTGTAATGGCAGTACAACCCTTCCTAATCTTCCATCAAGATAGAGTGTCCATGAGAACAAATCCTACATTTATGCCTAAGGTAGTATCCAGAGTGTCTTTAAACCAGGCTATCCACCTACCTACCTTCTTCCCCAATCCACAGAACAGGGGGGAAAGACTGCTGCACACTTTGGATGTACATAGACAGTTGCTACTACCTGGACAGAACCAAGAGCAATAGAAAACTGACCAGCTTCTGGTAGCATATGCAACAGGAAGGGAAGGAAAAGCAATTTCAAAACAGACAATCTCCAAGTGGATAGGAAATTGCATCAGATTCTGTTACTCCTACCATGGAAAGCAAACTCCACAGAACATAAGGCCTCATTCTACAAGGGCTACAGTCACTACCACAGCTTTCTTACGAGGAGTGGCTACCAAGGACATTATAGAGGCTGCTACTTGGACCTCCGTGCATACATTTGCCAAGCATTATAACTTACCTTTATACTCTAGATCCCGAGCAGGGTTTGCCACTGCTGTTTTGCAAGGGATCCTAACTACACCATAATTTCTTCTTCCTCCTCCCTAGTTTGGCAATGGTATACTACTCATTTGTAAGGACTGCAGATGCATCCTTGAAGGACATAGTACAGTTTTGTACCTACCATAAATGTAGATGTCCTAACAGGAATGCATCTGCAGTCAGGATTACCCACCCTCCTTCCCCTCTGTGGTATTCCTAGGGTATTGGCCCATCTAATAGCTAGCTGGGGATCTCTTATGGTGTATTTGTTTGTATATATGTACATACATGCTTATTGTTTGTGTTTGCCTTCTACTATTTGGAAACATTGGCATTTATCCAAAATTTAGCTATCCAAGAGGGCAACTGGCATCTGGGGCAAGAAACACTGAGGAAAATGGCGTCGGCTGATGCCTTTATACCCGAAGAACTGCAGCTATGACGTCGGGTGAAGTGCGACACCAGCCGAGGCCAGACCCAGACTTTGGAATCCGGCCGACCGAGGGGCTGCCTGACGATAGGACAACCCCATTTGTAAGGACTGCAGATGCATTCCTGTTCGGACATCTACATTTATGGTAGGTACAAAACTGTACTTTTGATTCATTTGAGGCCTCTTGCAGGGCTGCTGTCACTGGGTCTTTGCTTAGAAGGCATGCTTGGCTTAAGGAGCAATCTTTGCCTGATCATGTTAAAGCTAAATTGTTGGATGCTCCCTTAAATCAGGACCGCCTGTTTGGCAACAAAGCAGAGGAAGTTCTTAAAAAGATGGAAGATGAAGCTGAATCTATGCAAAATGTTAAAGATTTCTTACAAGTTCAGCCTCCAAGATTTAGTAGGCATTGGCCCTCTAAGAATTGGTCCTTTCCTGCCTCTTCCAGGCCTTCTCAATCCAAGCCCAGACCCAGCAGAAACCCCATGTTTCAGTCCCAGGGTACGCACAAGACTAAGCAGTGGGGGCTTCCGCTTCCAAATCTGTGAGTAGTAAGACATCCCCCCCCCCCCCCCCCCATGGAAAGCTGTGTTAATGACTTGACTTTAAAACTTCCAGGCACTTCTCAACTGACTGCTCCTTTAGGTGGAAAGATTGGTCTGCAGGCCAAAAACTGGGAACTCATTACCCAGGACAAATGGGTTTTAAATATAGTGTCCCAAGGATACAGATTATACTTCCACACGTTACCAGGACCAAACGGTTGGCCAGATCTGCCCCCAAATCAGTGGGCAGAGGCTCAAAAGCAAGTTCTCTCTCTCTTTTAAGCATAAAGGCTATTCAAACTGTACCAGAAGAGGAAAAAGGACAAGGTATCTACTTGACTTTTCTTGGTACCCAGAAAAGACAATTCATGGCGTCCTATCCTGGACTTGTCTACTCTAAACACCTTTTTGGTAATTCCAAAATTCAAGATGCTGACTCTTCACCAGCTGCTTCCTGTGCTAGGAAAAGATGCCTGGATGGCAACGCTCGATTTAAAGGAAGCATACCTGCACTTCCCAATCAGGAAATCTTGCAGAAGATACCTATGCTTCAAAGCAGGCTACAAGCACTACCAGTTCTCTGCACTGCCCTTTGGCTTATCTGCTACGCCCAGGGTATTCACAAAGTGCCTAGCTCCAGTCACTGCATTTTGCAGGCAAAGAAATATTCAAATATACCCATACCTGGATGATTGTCTAATTCAGGCAGAAAGCCAGGACATACTTTTGAATCATCTGGCTTTTGTACAAAGGGTGCTAACTTGTTTGGGGTACCGTATAAACGAAAAGAAATCACACCTGGTACCCTGTCAAATTATATTCCTGGGAGCAAGCTTGAATACAACTTCCCAGATGGCTTTCCTCACGCCAGAGAAACAAATTTATCTGACAACCTACTTCAAAAAAGTGGCCACGACAACCCTGTTATCTGCAAGGCAAATATTGCAAGCCTTGGGGTTCATGGCCTCCTGCATTCTTCTAGTTCCATATGCAAGACTGCATATGAGGAAACTACAATGGTACCTAAAAAGCCTATGGTGTCAACATTCTCAGGATCTAGAAGCAATGATTCCTATCATACCTTGCCTACTTCTGGAATTTCTTTGGTGGGCAGAGGCTTGCCACCTAAACAAGGGACTACCATTCACTCTACCCCCTGCCGCCCAAACCCTAACAACAGACGCATCGAACTATGCATGGGGGGGGGGCTCACCTGGCAGGGAAGTGCATACAGGGCAAATGGAACCAAAGTCAAAAAGAAATGTTAGCTGTCCAGAATGCTCTGACAGCCTTCAAGGACCACATTCTTCCATGACAATTAATGGTAAAGAGTGATAACACCACTGTTATGTTGTACATAAGCAGGGGGGTACCCGTTCTTTCCCCCTCTGCAGACAAGCCATGGCTTTGTGGAACAAAGCCTTGAGCTACCAAGTGCACCTACAAGCTCAAGTTCTGCCAGGAAAACTAAATACACTGGCAGACTGACTAAGCAGAAACCTCATGGACCCACATGAGTGGAAACTGGAACCAAAGATTTTCAACATGCTGGCAAACAAATGGGGGAGCCCAGATCTAGACCTGTTTGCCTCCCCCAGAACTACCAATTGGACAAATTTTGCACAAGGACTCCCCACAAACAGACTTGGAAAGTGGATGCCCTGTCCTTCAGCTGGAAAAACTTATCAGTTTATGCCTTTCCTCCTCTGCCTCTCCTTTAAAATTTACTGCTAAAGATCAAACAGGACAAACCAAGGACGATATTGATTGCACCAGACTGGCCATGCCAACACTGGTACCCCCTCTTGCACAGTGTGTCACTGTTGGTCGCCTGGCACCTGCCTCTGAACCCCCCACCCTGTTGTCTCAACAGAAGTATCAGATTCTGCACCCTCAGCTTCAAACCCTGAACCTAGCAGCCTGGCTAATTACCTAATCTCTCTTTTACCATCCCTCAGTAAACCAGTGATGTATATCATTTTAAAGGTAAGGAGGCCTAGTACTAGAAAATCTTATGCTGAAAAATGGAAAAGATTCTGTGTCTGGAATTGGTCTCAAGGGAGGAGCACAGCAGTGCCCAACTTACCTCAGGTTTTACAATACTTTAACTGAGATGCTTCACAAGGGACTTTCTTTTTCCTCCATCAAAATTCATGCCTCAGCCATTTCAGCTCATTATAACACTGAACTTCCCCTCTTCTCGCATCCACTGCTCAAGCAGATCCTCAGAGGGGCCAAAAATTTAAGACAATCCAGGAGAGCCCCAACTCCAGCCTGGGACCTTAACTTTGTATTGGAGAAACTCACTCTTCCTCCTTTCGAGCCAGCTGCTAGTGCAGATTTAAAATTCCTTTCTTGGAAAACAGCCTTTCTTTTAGCAATCACTTCAACAAGAAGGGTATCTGAATTACAGGCCCTTAGCCTTTCATCATCTTTCATGCGGACAAGGTGTCCCTCAGAACCAATCCCTCCTTCATGCCCAAGGGTGGTATCCAGTGTGGCTCTTAATCAGTCCATTCATAGGTAGGTACTAGGCTATTGGCCCAAGGGCCTACGTAAGCCTAGCCAGCAAGGTTCCATAGCTTATGCCACCCAAGAAAGTTATTTTCCTGTGCCACTGTCGAGCAGAGACACAGAAGTGATCCCCGGGATGTATTTCCTATTTCCCATCCACTCATCAAGATTTTTCTTGAAGAGTGCTAATGAAGAACTTTGCTTGACCTAGATGGGTAGCTTGTTCCAGAGTATAGGAAGTCTCTGGGACAGGAATCTATCCCTCTAGCGTGTCCTGCTTATTGTGGTGACCAAGTTTAAGTCCCAAGAGCGTGTAGCTCGGAGGGATTGGGGTTTCCTTAGGTGTAGCATGTCCAACAGCTCTGGGTTTGACATAGCTTTATATGTTAGGCAGAGATCACCTCAGAGTAGGTGATATGCTACGGAGTAAAGCTGGAGTGTTTTGAGGCGGTCAGTGTAGGGCATTTGTTTGAGGCCAGTAATCCTCTTTGTGAGGTACTTCTGTGGTCTTTCCAGCTGCTGCAGATGTCTTGAGGTACATTCCAAAAGGGGTGTTGTACTCTATAATGGGTCTAATGAGTGACGAGTAGAGGGGAACAATGACCTCTTTTTTTCCTGGATGAGAACCCTTTTATGATGAGGTGTGCCATGTAGAAGGACTTCCTGATTACTGTGGCGATGTGACTATCAAAGGAGAGACTACTGTCCACTTGGGTCCCAAGGTCTCCTCACACATTCGGTGTTAAGTAGATTGCTGCCTATGTGGTAGTTCATGGGTACAGAGTTTTTACCAAAGGGGGTGACACTGTACTTTTTGGCATTGAGCTTGAGGCCATGGCTCTGACACCAGGCATCTGTCTCAGTGAAGCCCTTCTGTAGGATGTCCACATCATATGGGGACTTGACTATGGCTCCTAGTTTGCAGTCATCTGTGAACTTAGTTAGCCAGAGACCTTCTCTGTTAGCCTGTACTTCAGAGAAGTAGATACCAAACAAGAGAGGTACCAGGACGGAACCCTGTGGTACTCCACTTGTCACTGCTTTGAGGTCAGATTTGGAGTCTGCAAGTTTTACAGTGTGGGTTCTGTCAGTGAGCCAGTTGGCAACCCATCTTTTGACGTAGGGATTTATACCTAGTTTAGTGAGTTTAGCTATAAGTCCAGAATGGGGGATGGTGTCGAAAGCCTTGGTGAGGTCAAGACAAGCTGTGTGAACCACCTTACCTTCATCCACGGCTTTGGTGACTGCATCAAAGAAGTCGATCAGGTTCAGGAGGCATGATCTGCCTTTCACAAATTCTAACTGGGTGGGATCCAGAGTTTGGAGGTTATCAATATCTTTGTTTATGAGTTCCATGATGATGCGTTCCATGACCTTGCAGACCAAGCTCATCAGGCTAATAGGTCGATAGTTCCCGGGATCAGTGGTGGCTCCCCCTTTGTGGAGTGGGATAACTGTTGCTGTGCGCCATTCAGTGGACACAAAGCCTGATGCGAGGCTATTATTGAACATTTGCCAACCTTCTTTCCCAATCTACAGAACAAAGGGGAACGGATACTCCACTCCTTAGATGTGCACAGACAACTTAGATTTTACTTGGACAGGACTAAATCTCAAAGGAAATCTGAACAACTGTTGGTGGCATTTGCTGCAAGGGCAGAGCGGGGAAGGCTGTCTCAAAGCAAACCATTTCTAAATGGATAGGCCATTGCATTCATTTCTGCTACAAGCACCATGGAAAACCTATCCCACAGGGGATCGGACCCCATTCAACCAGGGCTGCATATACCTCTACAGCATTTCTCAGAGGTGTTCCTACCAGGGACATCCTAGAAGCCGCTACCTGGAGTTCTGTACATACCTTCACCAAGCATTACCATTTTGCCATTTTTCTCTAAGTCCAGAGCTGGCTTTGCCACTGCAGTCTTAGAGGGTCTTATAGCTGGTCCTAATGCTATCAGACTTCCTCCTCCCATCCTTAGCTTTGGGAATCTACCGAATTGTGATGACTGCAACAGTGAAACACGAAGAACATAGTACAGTTGTGTACACTTACCATAAATGTAATTGTTCGAGTGTATTCACTGTTACAGTCCTGGTTACCCTCCCTCCAGCCCCCTAATTTCTTTGGCTATACCTCTACTTATCTTTACTATGCTTAAAAGCTTTTTGGTGTATTTGATTTTTTATTGGAGGTATATCCTTGTATATTTGTGTACATATGTTTTATTGCTTCCCATTAAGGGGGCACCTGACATCTGGGGCAAGACAAATTGATGTAATGGCATCGGCTGCATGTTTTATATCCCTGACGACACGGAAGACGAGACAGCAAACCGACACAGGACCCAAGACTTTGTTAATCAGGCCGACTGAAGGCTACTGCAAGCAGATAACCCAAATGTGATGACTGGAACAGTGAATACACTCTAACATCTACATTTATGGTAACTGTACACAACTGTACTTTACACAAGAGTAACGAAAATAGTCAAATTGTATACTTCTCCAATCTCCAGCTTCAACACTAATGCAACCCCCCCAAAATTTTAGCACTCTATAACTACCCTCCTCAACTCTGGCTCAAAGACCACTCCCCCTCACCCCCCAGTACAGATTGCTGAAGAATTTAACAAACATTTCATATAAAATCCATAGCAGACATACTCTCCTCTCCAAACTCGGGTAACTCGCAACTAAACCTACACACCAGCAATTCCATAACACCCACCACAAAAGATCAATCCCAAGACCATACCACTAACCAACAAAATAGCTCCAACAGTACTTGCACATTCCATCCCATACCAACCTCTCAAAAAAAAAAAAAAAAAAAAAAAACTACTACTTAAGCTTAAACCCTGCTCCACATCAGCAAACAATCTCCCACCCCAATGCCTAAAACTTGCCATTGCCTCAATTGCATATCCAGTCAGCATCCTAATAAACAGGTCACTCTCAGCCACAGACCCTACAATATGGAAACCATCTCACATAACACCTATTCATAAAGGAGGAGGACAATCCATGGAAATCTCTAATTTCTGCTCAATATCAACAGAATCCCCTCTATCCAAAATCATGAAAAAGTGTATTCACCAACAAATCATGAAATACCTACTCCAAAACAACCTGCTCTCTCATACTCAACATGGCTTCAGGCCAAATCACAGCACTACTTTGCTTTACAAACACTATTAAAAAACCCAGTGACAAAGGTCACCTAGTAGCAAAAAAACATTCCAAGACCTCTGAAAAGCATTTGATACTGTTTTACACACTTTACTGCTTAACAGACTATCCAGCCTAGGTTGTTCCTCCTCCACACTCCAGTGGTTCAAAAGTTACCTCGATGATAGGAAACGAGCAGTTAAATGGTCGAACCAACTGTCCCCCCGTCATACCTAACCCTATATCAGTATCCCAAGGCTCTGTCTTAGGACCCTTACTATTTAACATATTCACCATTAACCTATACACCTTGTCTTCCCTAGGAACATTAATACAGTATGCAGATGACTCAGCCTTAGTCTGTACCTCCCATACTCTCCCTGAACTGCTAACCAAAACCAAACAATCTTTCTCAGCAATTGAATCATGGCTTAGAGTCCCCCCCCCCCCAAAAAAAAAAAAAAAAAGCAAACTTATGATATTTCATCCCAAAAATGCCACCCACATCTCAGGCCAACTAAATATTTATGCAGTCAACAGTACCATCTTAAACATCATTCAGTAAACTAAGCTACTTGGTGTTATAATTGATGATACACTCAACATTGACTCTCATATTCAACAAAATATAAAAAAGAAACATAAAAAACTAGGAGTAATCTACAGAAACAGTTTCTAACCATTACAACCAAAACTACCCTGGCTAAAACCTTCCTGCTCCCATCACTTCTCTATGGTTCCTGTATACTAACCAATCTGCAGAACTCCACCAAAACTAAATTAGAGCAATGCTACAAGAAAGTTCACAACCAACATTACAAAGACCTGCGTCTGGAGCATTTCTCCCCAGACCTCCAATGAAAATTGGCTCGTTCCAAGTTGGACTTTCTCGATTTAACAAATGTAAAATAAAATAAGTAAATAACTTGAACTACCATACACATCACTGTACATCACTCAAAGAATCAAACTGGTTAGAATTAACAGAACAGCTTTCATATACACACCTAATTCCAACACACAACCTGTTTTATAGGCCCACTGCCTGTCCAGCTCTAGAAGACGTAATACAACATTACAAACCCCTCAGATCTGAAGGTAAAAACCTCATTGAAATCTACAAACCTTCTAGAAACCCAGGAAAATCTCTAACAGAAAAATATCTATACTCTCACTCTATTGCTAATCTTGGAACACCCTCCCTCCCAACATTAGTTTAACTGCTAGTCTACCTCTCTTTTAAAGCCTTCCTAAAAGAACACCTAAATAAATAATGGCTATGCACATGCATAACCCCAGGCTAATACACAATCTGCCCGCCTATACTCTTCAATTACTAGTAAACCACAAAACTAGAGGCAGTAATAAAACTGCTTAAATACCAATAGCCTCATGGTGGACACTCTGGAAGAAAGAACGGACACCAGTAAAATAGAATCCAAAGTTTGTTGAGCACTTTAAGACTTTGACACTATTTTAAGAGATTTTTATGTGAGTTTATGGGTGTATTGCCTTTTGCTAAACGAATGTGTGGATTTGTTATGAGTTTGAGATTATTATGTGGTTGACACACCATTTTAAATGTGTATATTTATTAATTTGGCATGTGATTGAATTTGTATAAAAAGGATTGTGGGCTTTTACATGTTATTCTGAAGTCCTGGATTTACCAGGATGAAAGCACGTAATAAATTTTGGATTCTATTTTATTGGTGCCTGTTCTTCCTTCAGTCACATTAACATGTCCACTACCATTAAGCACGGTCAAAACTTCAAAAAATGTACCATACTACTCCTATCTTTCTACCTTATGAATTAATCTAAACAGTACAAGTATTCTTCCAATTGAAACATGAAGAATGGTATTGTGCAAATTATCCTATCACTGAGGTTGTGACACTGTATCATGTTAAAAGTCTTGTCAAATTTATAATTTTGTGTAAAGTGACAAGATAAACAAACATGTAATATATTCACTGTATACTTATATCTACTAATTTTGGTTATAAGTGCGTAAAGTGTTATCACAGTTAAACTAGCAGTGTACTCACTGTATACTTGTATATTGTAATTTGCTTGAAAGTCTTGTAATTTTCTAAAATTGTGGAACTTTTCTCCCTGGGCCTCCACTGAAAGTGGATCTTGCGACCCTGTCGAACTGTCCTGGTTAACAAATGTGAAATAAATATGTTGCGTATTCACAGGTTTCCCTACCTCAGTGTTCTAAAGTTCAAAATGGTAACTTTGCAGTCCCATTTTCCTCTTCCTTCATACAAGGCATACTTGGGTCACTGTAGACCTCAAGGATGCATATCACTTATTCCTATTAAAGAAGGTTACAAGTGTTAAGATTCTTTGTTTTGGGATTGCACTTTGTCTTTTTTTCCCCTCCAAGGATATTCACAAAATGTCTCAAGTTATTGCATTCTGCAGACTTCAGGGAGTTCTGATCTACCTCTAACTGGACATTTAACATGTCTTAGCTGCTTCTGCCTGAGACACTTTGTCATCTCTTCATTTTTTTTCATATATCTGTTCTGCGGTCTAGGCTTAAGGTTAAAATGACTTGAGACGTACCTCCCTGGCCTACATGAAGAGAGAGAGACATGATCTAGCTCGCTGAGTATACGTCCCAGCCAGGTATGTCCCTAACCTTAAGCAGTATTCTACCATCACCCAGAATGATGCCTCAATAACAAACAGAAAATGATGGATTTTAACAACTGGCTTAGTTTCTGGTGTCATTCAAAGGGAATCCAGTACCTGACTGTCTGGGATGACATAATTGACAAGCCACGATGCTTTGCCAGAGATGGCCTGCATCTGTCCCAGGCATCAGGCTCTTGGCAAAGGCTCTTGCCTCCACCTTCGTGCCTTTTTAGGCAATGCCATAAGGTCAAAACTACCCACATGAAAATTTCATCAAAACGTAAATTAAAGGTTATGCTGCTAAACGCTAGGAGTCTAAACACAAAACTGCACTCATTGCAAGCATTCTTAACCCTGGAAGAAGCTGACATTTGTGCAGTCACAGAAACCTTGTTCAGTGCTGCAGAGAGCATCCCAACCATACCAGGTTACTCATCCTATCATTCATTCTGACTCCAAGCTGTGGGCAGCAAAACAAAAGGAGGTAGAGTTGCAATATATATATATATATATATATATATATATATATAAGACATACACACCTCTAGGCTGGTCTAACAGTATGATGCACAGGAAATACTCCAGGTGCAGTTAACAATTAAGATCCAAATTCAAATCATAGCTAGCTACAGACCTCCAACTCTTACTCAAGATGCCTACTCCACCTACTTGGACCTCTTCGAATCTATCAAGATTCAACCCTTTACCCTGATCCTGGGTGACTTTGACTATCGAACTATAGATTGGAAGAAATACTCCTGCCAAAACACAGATGCCCAGAAATTCCTTGATTTCATCAATGCAAATGCCTTGGACCAGTTGGTTGACACCCCCACAAGAGGTGAAAGTATCTTGGACTTTGTATTAACCAACATGAGTAACCACTGCAGCATCTCTACAGTGTCATCATCCCTGGTAAGATCCGATCACAAAGCAGTCACTTTCAAAGTCACTATCTCCCCCTCCCCCTCCCCATCTCCCCCCTAGCTAGGGTCAAACAAAAACTTATCCAAACTTCCTTTTGAGGGAAGGTATAAACAGCTTCACAGTCCCCTCCCCTTCCACAGAAATTGGCACATATGTCCAAACTTGCACCAAAGTTTTACATGAGCATTTATATAGACTGCATGGAATCCAGAATACCAGACATTACAAAATCCTCCTCAAGGAAGAGTAAACCTATTACCTATTTGGTAGACATCTACAATAAATAAACTGTATAATAAAAGGAAAAAATTACTTTCCAGGACAAAGAAGGAGCAGGTGTCTAATTGGAAGCAATCTCTCCTTAGCCTGAACAAGCAAATAAGAGCACTAGTGAAATCCTCCAAAGCAAACTTTGAGCCCACACTGGCCACATCTTCTAAAGACGATCCTAAGGCTTTCTTCACATATGTCTGCAGTTTCAAGGAAAGCACCCAGATCAACTCAGAACTGGCGGTCAAGGACACCACATATACAAACCCTGTAGATATAGCCAACCTGCTGGCAGATAGGTTGAGTGAAACCTTCACTCCTCTGTCCCCCCATCATTAAAACAGGACATCCCCAGTACATGGCCCCCTCCCCTTATCTCTAGGGAGCAAGCCATCACTACCCTCTCAAAGGCAAAGAAATACAGGCTCCATGGGAGCCGATAACATCCCAGGCTGCATCCTACATGAACTCTGGCAGGAGCTTGCAGCACCATTAGGCACCCTATTTGGCCAAAGCCTAAGTATTGGCTTCGTCCCAACTGAGTGGAGGACAGCTACTGTCATCCCTTTGCACAAAGGTGGAGCATCCACCAATCCAGAAAATTATCGACCCATCAGCCTAACTAGCCTGATCTGCAAGGCCATGGAGTAG
Source organism: Protopterus annectens (assembly GCF_019279795.1). Classification (NCBI taxonomy): domain Eukaryota; kingdom Metazoa; phylum Chordata; order Ceratodontiformes; family Protopteridae; genus Protopterus; species Protopterus annectens. The sequence goes on from NC_056733.1 coordinate 224,880,893, forward strand.
ATCATCATGGACCTCATTAACAAGGACATTGGCAACCTCCAGACACTTTATCTCACACAGTTTGGTTTTGTTAAGGGGAGGTTATGCCTGTTAAATTTGGATGGCTTCTTTGAGACGATAACCAAGGCCATAGACAAGGGGAAGATGATGCACACCACCTACCTTGACCTAGCCAAGGCATTCAATACTGTTCCCCTCTCAGGTATAACAGATAAACTCTCTCAACTAGGCATCAATCCATATGTTACCAGATGGGTGGCAAACTGGCTCACTGATTGAACCCACCTGAAATAGTAGACCCGTAACAAGCGGTGTACCCCTGAGATCGGTCTTGGGGCCTCTGCCGTTTGGGTATACTTCTCAGAGGTGCAGGCCAAAATCTAGTGGGCTATGGCTAACCAAGTTTGCAGATGACTGCAAGCTGGGTGCTGTCATCAATTCCCTTAGTGATGTGGACATCCTCCAAGCGGGTCTCACCCAAGCAAATGACTGGTGCCAGAAACATGGCCTCAAACTGAATGCCAAAAGAATGCATCATCCCTTTTGGGGAGAATGATGTCCCCACAAATTATCACATTGATAATAAGGCACTAAGCACGCAATCAGTCATGAGGGACTTGGGGACTCAGGTTGATAGCAAACTGACTTTTGACCACCATATTGCCTCCATTGTGCGGAAAGCTTTCTACATGGCCCACCTCATTAGTAAGGGCATCTCATTCGGGGACAAGGTGGTCATACCATCACTGTATTCTTCCCTTGTAAGACCAATTATTGAAGTACCTCACAAAGCATATGCAGCAACAGGAGAGGCCGCATAGATTCCTCACCCAGAGAATCCAGGACATCAAACGTCTACTGTACACAGGCTAAAAGCCTTGTCTCTCTACTCATTCTCCTACAGATTCCTCAGAGGTGACCTCTGTCTGGCATACAAAGCAATCTCAGACCCTGCCCTGATGGGACTGCTGCATATCTGCAAGTCCAGCTCCACTCGAGTAACCAGCACACGAGACCTCAACCTGGTCTGTGACATCAATAGGACTTGTTGGCAGGACAGATTTGTGTCCCAGGGACTCCCCCTTTTGTGGAATAGACTCCCTCTCCATGTAAAGCAGAGTACCTCATTAAATCTTTTTAAGCGCAACCTAGATAATTGGATGGAGAACAGAAAATACATCCCTGGGATTCCACCTATGTCCCTACTGGACAGCGGCATAGGGTGCTGACTTGTTGGAGCTTGGCCTGCATTCTTGGCTAGGCTTGTAAGGGCCTCCGGGCCAATAGCCTAGTAACTTCCTATGATCCTATGTTCCAGTCTCACATGTTAATATTTCTAGGATGCCTACTAGACACCACCTTGATGGTAGCGTACCCCTGTCCAGAAGGTTTCCTTCTGATATTACCAATTCCTAAGTCTTGCTCACCAGACCACTTTGACAGCAATGGATTTCCTCAAAATTCTAAGTTACATGACTTCAGGTATCCCTATGGCTCCTTAGCCAGACTTCACATAGAGTAAAATTCAGTGGTTCTTAAAGTTCGTCTGGACCCATCACCAACATCCCGTATGTTTTCCTATTCCAGTCTTGGAATTCATCAAAATTGAACTTTCCTTGTGAGCCAACCAAGTCCAGCAGCACTCGGGTCTTCCCTCTATTCCAACTCTGTACAACAGACAGCTCAATTTCCCAAGGTGTCAAAGTTCATGATAATGTGGGGAGCTCCTTCGTCTACCCGTAATGGCCCAGCTAGCCTACAAGACCTCGTATCTCATTTGCCACCAACTCAAATGGATGCGGATCCTCTCACAGAACCTCTTTTTCAATCATGTGAGCATTTCTTAGTAGTTTTTATTTAGGATATCTTATTCTAAGACTTTCCCCGCATTCTCCCTCTTACTGGATCTATTTTTTTCTTTCTTTCAGATTTTGTACATGTTGGTCCTTTTTCTATTCCTTCCTTTCTTTCTACATTTTTAGTTATACTTGTGTGCCATTGTTGGTACCGGTTTTCTTTACTTTTTGCTTCTTTCTACCCTTTTTAGGGTACTACTTATAGCATTGTTGGTAGTTTGCTGTGTAAAAAAAATTCTTTCCTTCCTTTTTTTCCTGTAGTTAGTAGCTATGGTTGAGAAGCCAACAAGTTTAAAAAAAATACACTTACTTTGTGTCTTTCGGCTTTTCCTGGTTAGGGGTCGCCACAGCAGAACTCCGGTCCGCTAATGATTGGTAGTTGATTTGTACGTGCCGAGTTACCAGCTCTGACACACAACCTTCAACGAAGGTACGCCCATTCACACATGTCTCCACGCATAAGACTCTCTAAGAATCGAACCTGACAGTGTCTTACTGTGAGGCGACAATGCTACCGTAGCACCACTATTCAAAACTATGTTGCCCATATGGAGTGTGTTTATTGCCTAGGAGCAGCACACCTCAATACTAATTGTGCTATCTGTGCTGCCTTTAATTCTAGGGCAGTTGTGGGTAGAAGGAACAAGTTGGTCCTTAAGGGATTGCTACCCCCTTCTTCCTCTTGGGCTCAACTTCTCCATCCTTGTCTAGAAAGAAATCTCCTCCTTGAGCTCTGAAGAGACTCCCATCTCTATGACTTTGGAGCTTCCTCAGAAGACTCTTAAGATTTTCGGATCCTACTTCCTGGAATCCAAAAAGGAAACCTTCATATCCTAAATCCTCAGATCCAATTATTTACTAAGTAAATCTCCAAAACAGCTCTCTGATCTGAAAACCTTAAGTCCAAGCACTGGTGTTTCAAAATCTCCTAGAAGTTGCTTACCTGAGTTGGTGATCAATCCAGTGTCCCCTCGGCTCCATTCCCCCTTACTTCAAACTACACAGAGGAAACACTCTAGGCACAGTCTGCTACCATGTCTGTTAGGTCTTCCAAAAGTCTTTCCAAGCCTGTAGTGGATGGAATGGTGCAGAAGTTCCTCAGAGCTTTGATTCAGATGGGGTTATTCCATCTCTGTCTTCCATAGGATCTGTGAAACTCCCTTCCAGTTCCCATGCAATAGTATCTCCTTCTCCAATCTGTCCCACTGCTTCAGAGCCCTCCGATCCAAGAGTTCTGAGAGAGTTGGTGTCTGAGCCAAAGAGGATTAGGTCTTCAGCTCTTTTTCCCTGACTTCTGCTCCTATCCCTTTGGATCAGGATGAGTCCCAGAGACTAAGCATTGGTATAGGATCCGGGGGACCAGGATCTACTCCGTTGTTGTCAGAGCCATCCCTGCCCCTTGGAGCCTTTGTCCGAGATTGCTCTGATCTGGCATCCTCCTGGAGACATGGGTCGGGGACAGGGTCGATGCTTGCTTGTTCATATGATGTTCATCGTGTTTCACTGTTGCAGTCATTACTCTTGGGTTATCCTGCTGACAGGCTACCCACAGTCAGCCTGAATTCCAAAGACCTGGTCCGGTGTCGGTTGCTGTTGCCTCTTCCCTGACACCAGTGTGCCAGGGGTATAAAAGATGCAGCCGACGCCATTTTCTTCAGTCTTTCTTGCCGCGCGGTGCCCGAAGCAAAAGCAGTTCGCAAGTGCCGGTCGGCCGACTCCTGAGATTTTCGATATCGAATTTCAGATCCGAAGTCTTCATTAAAGCCAAGTACCCCGTTGGGGAAACTTTTTTCTTGCTCCAGACCGATGTCAGAAAAAGTTAACAATTGTATTTCTTGTGGGAAGCAAATACCTCATAAGGATTTTCCCTCTTACTGTATTCCTTGCTTAGGCCCTGACCACGACATTGCTTGTTGTCGGTTTTGTGCTAGATTTAACCAACGCACTATAAAGCGTCGGTACGATTTTGCCTTTCATTACTTCGGCCGAAGATTCAATTATACTATGCCATCGGAGCAACTGACCGGAATTTCTAAAAAACGCAAGGATAAAGACAAGGACAGGCATCCGAGGTCCAAAACCGACGACGAGGCTTCCGCTAAGCTTGTCGTCTGTTCGCTGGTTCTTAGTGAGGTGCTTTCGCAGCCCCTGACTCCCGCTACCTCAGAGCCACAGGCCGCTTCCGACTCCCACGTGGAGCCAACTGGGCCTCTGGAAACTCAAGGTATTGGATCCTCGGAAACTATTCCCTCAGATGGGTCCAGAGCTGCTGTGTAGGCATCGGCTTCTGAGGGTGTTTTCAGACCAACTCAGTTATATGTAAAGCCATCTTCAGCTTCCAAGCCAAAGACTAAAGCAGCTCTAAAGACAAATAAACAAGTACAGCATTCTCCAGGACAGGCTTCTATGCCTAAAAAAACAAATGCTCAAAATGGCCGAAGACCTTATTACTTTGATCAGGGGTTCCCATCCCCCTCCTGATAAGAGGCCTAGGCAAGAGACAGAATATGAATCTTCAGATCAGATTTCCATTTCCTCTGATTCCTCCTCTGATCAGGAATACTCTCTTCCTCCCTATGAGGATTATGATGCTGAAGAATCTATTCCTTCAGCTTCTCCTCCAGAAGATTTCTCCTTTGGGGAAACCCTGCATACCATGAGGGAGCACTTTCATTGGGAGAGCCAGGATTACTAAGAATCTAAGAAAAGGCTCAGAGATTTTCTTTTACTTCCTCAGCACAGGCCCCTTGCTATTCCCCCTGTTCTGGACATTGTAGATGATTTTTTTTTCAGAGTCCGGCCTGTCTCCAGACTCTCTACCTCCTGCACCGGTTAAGCCAGACAGATACTACAGGGTCCCAGATTCCCATAAATTTCTTCATAAAAACCCTGCTGCTGACCCAGAAACCATATCTCATGGTCCTAAGGGAGTCAAAGCTTCCACTGCTAAAAACCCTGTCCCCTCTGATAGGGATTCAAGGGCACTGGACAGATGGGGGGAAAAAAGTTTACACTTCTGCTACTTTGGCTGTAAGGGCCTTAAATTGTCAATTTCATATGCTTAAATATCAGCAATACCTAATGTCACTACTAAAACAGAAAATTTTGACCAACTCTGAATGTCCTGAAAACAAGGAAATGCAGGATTTATTGCATGCAGCTGAACAAGTGGGAAAACATACTTTGCAATGTGGTTTTGATTCTTTGGAGGCCTCTTGTAGTGCCGCTGTAACGGGTTCTGTGATTAGGAGGCATGCTTGCTTAAAAGAACAGAATCTGCCTGATCATGTTAAAGCAAAATTATTAGATGCTCCATTACAGCATGATACTTTGTTTGGTGTTGAGGCAGAAGAGGTGTTGAAGAAAATGGAGGATAAAGCGAAATCTATGCAGACAGTTAATGATTTTTTACAGGTACAACCACCTAGATTTAGCAGGAACTGGCCTTTCCAGTGTCAGACAGGCCACAAAGAGGCAGGTACAGATGCCCTAGATGCAGATCCCAGCCCCAAGGCTCATACAGGCCTAAGCAATGGGGTGCTTCTACCTCCAAAAGCGGAGAAGACAAGTCTCAGCCTTACAGGAAACAGTCCCAATGACTTTCCTCTACCAGTACCAAGCACTTACCTTTTACAAGCTTCCTTAGGGGGAAAACTGCACTTTTTTCACAAAACTGTCACATGATCACCCAGGACAAATGGGTCTTGAATATAGTGTCTCAGGGCTACAGGTTCCACTTTTGCACCCTGCCAAAGGCAAGAGGTATGCCAGACCTGCCACACAATCAATGGGCAGAGGCACAAAAGCAAGTTTCATCCCTCATGGATATGGGGGCCATTCAGCGAGTACCACTACAGGAGCAGGGACAAGGATTTTACTCACGACTTTTCCTGGTACCCAGAAAGGACAAAGCCTGGAGACCAATACTGGACCTGTCTATTCCTAACACTTTTCTCCACGTTCCAAAATTCAAAATGTTGACTCTGCAGCAGCTTCTGCCCATGCTGGGCAAGAAGGCTTAGCTTGTAACTTTGGACCTAAAAGAGGTATACCTGCATGTCCCAATCGGACAATCTTGCAGAAGATACCTCAGATTCATAGCTGGATCAATGCACTACCAATTCTCTGCACTGCCCTTTGGCTTATCTACTGCGCCCAGGGTATTCACAAAATGCCTGGCACCAGTAATTGCTTACTGCAGACAAAGAGGAATTCAAATATATCCCTACTTGGATGACTGCCTCATTCAAGCAGAGAACAAGGACATTTTACTAAAACATCTGGCGTTTGTAAAAAGATTACTAATTTGCCTAGGGTATACAGTAAGCGAAAAGAAATCAAAACTAGTACCCTCTCAAGAGATAATATTCCTGGTGCAAGCTTAAATACAACTGCCCAGATGGCTTATCTCACTCCAGACAAACAAAGGCAACTCACTTCTTACTTCGAAATGTTGGCAACAAAAACCCAGTTATCTGCAAGAAAAATTCTGCAGGCTTTGGGCTTCATGGCATCCTGCATTCTGTTAATTCCATATGCAAGACTGCATATGAGGAAACTACAATGGTATCTAAAAATTGTTTGGACTCAACATTGCCACAGCCTGGAAAAATCAATTACACTCATTCCCTGCCTGCAACAGGAGTTTCGATGGTGGGCTCAGGCCGGTCGCCACAACAAGGGACAGCCTTTCACTTTACCCACTGCCAGGCAGACAATAACAACAGATACGTAAAATTATGCCTGGGGGCCCACATGGCAGGAAAATGTATTCGGGGCACATGGCCCACAAGCCAAATGCATCTTCATATTAATCTAAAAGAAATGCTGGCTGTACAAAATGCTCTGACAGCTTTCAAGGATCTCCTTCATCCAGGACAACTGCTGATAAAGATGGACAATACTACAGTCATGTGGTACATAAACAAGCAGGGAGGCACGCATTCCTACCCCCTTTGCAGACAAGCCATGATTTTGTGGAACACAGCACTGACTTATCAAGTACACCTGCAAGCTCAATTCCTGCCATGAAAGACAAATACTTTGGCAGACGAACTAAGTAGAAACCTCATGGATCCTCACGAGTGGAAACTAAATCCACAAATCTTCAGCATAATAACAAGGAAATGGGGACGCCCAGACATAAATCTATTTGCCTTCCCTCACAACTGCCAACTACAGAGATTCTGCACAAGGACTTATCACAAGCTAGCATGGAAAGTGGATGCTCTATCATTCAGCTGAAAAAAACTTACAGTATATGCCTTTCCTCCACTACCTCTCCTCCCCAAGGTACTCTTAAAGGTCAGACAAGAGAAGCCAAAAATTATCCTGATTGCCCCAGACTGGCCACGCCAGCACTGGCACCCAGTCCTAAAGAGCTTGTCTCAAGGCCCAGCCTGAACATTGCCTCAAATTCCTCATTTACTGACCCAACAGAACAATCAGATACTGCACAGCCAACTCAAATCTCTAACTCTGGCTGCATGGCGGATGATGTTACCATTCAGAACACACCTCTCTCCAAAGCAGTTATGGATGTTATTCTGGAGGCCAGGAGGCCCAGCACCAGAAAATCATATGCAGAAAAGTAGAAGAGATTCTGTGCTTGGAACCAGGCACAAGGAAATTGACATGCTTGTACCAAATATTCCTCAGATTTTACAATACTTAACTGAGAATGTTGGACAAAGGCCTATCCTTTTCATCGATTAAAATTCATGCCTCTGCCATTTCAGCTCATTACAATACGCACCCACCTATTTTTTCACATCCTCTACTAAGACAGTACCTCAGAGGGGCCAATACATAAGACCTCCAAGAAGAGCACCAGTACCTGCATGGGACCTCAATTTTGTCTTGGAAAAACTCACACTGCCTCCTTTTTGAGCCAGCTAATACAGCTGAGATAAAATTCTTATCATGGAAAACCGCTCCGCTCTTAGCAATAACTTCAGCAAGAAGAGTCTCAGAGTTACAGGCACTAATGGCAGTCGAACCTTTTATAATTTTCCATCCAGACATGGTTTCTCTGAGGACAAACCCAACATTTATGCCTAAGGTAGTGTCCAGTGTGGCTCTTAATCAAACAATTCATTTGCCTACCTTTTATCCGAACCCACAGAATAAGGGGGGAGAGACTTCTACATTCTTTGGACATACACAGACAGCTACACTTCTACTTGGACAAAACTAAAGCTTTCAGAAAATCTGAGCAACTCTTAGTAGCATATGCTGCAGGATCTCAAGGAAAAGCAATCTCAAAGCAGACAATTTCCAAATGGATAGCCCACTGCATTCGCTTCTGCTATTCTCAACATGGCAAATCAGTGCCCAAGGGCATCAGGCCACACTCAACCAGAGCAGCAGCTATTTCAGCAGCCTTCCTCAGAGGAGTACCAACTAAGGACATTTTGGAGGCTGCAACTTGGACTTCAGTGCACACTTTTACAAAGCACTACCACTTACCTCTTTACTCTAAATCCAGAGCAGGCTTCGCCACTGCAGTTCTGCAGGGCCTCATAGCCACTCCTAATTCTATTTAGGCCCAGCCGCACAACCTCAGCTTTGGGATTCAACCCAAGAGTAATGACTGAAACAGTGAAACACGATGAACATAGTACAGTTGTGTACCTACCATAAATGTAGATGTTAGAGCGTATTCACTGTTGCAGTCCAGGTTACCCTCCCACCATCCCCCTTTCATTGCTGGGACTTATCTGTACTTCACTATTCTATGCAGCCTTTGTGATGTATTTGCTTGTAGATGAAGGTATTGTTTGTTAGTGCATGCATGTTTTTTTTTTTATAAGTAGAATTTTAGCCTACCCTTTTGGGGGCACCTGACATCTCGGGCAAGAAAAACTGAAGAAAATGGTGTCGGCTGTATCTTTTATACCCCTGGCGCACTGACGCCAGGGAAGAGGCGACAGCAACCGATGCCAGACCAGGACTTTGGAATTCAGGCCGACTGCGGGTAGCCTGCCAACAGGATAACCCAAGAGTAATGATTGCAACAGTGAATACACTCGAACATCTACATTTATGGTAGGTACACAACTGTACGTGTTCATCGTGTTCCATTGCTGCAGTCATTACACTTGGGTTATCCTGCAGTCGGCGGTTATCCTGCCGTCAGGCGGTCCCGCAGTCGGCCAGAGTTACAAAGTCTTGGTCCGGCGTCGGTTGCTGTCGCTTCTTCCCTGACGTCAGTGCACCAGGGGTATACAAGATGCAGCCGACGCCATTTTCTTCAGCCTTTCTTGCCGCGTGGTGCCCGAAGCAAAAGCCATTTGCAAGTGCCGGTCGGCCGACTACTGAGATTTCAAATTCAATTTCAGATCCGAAGTCTTCAATAAAGCTAAGTACCCCATTGGGGCAACTTTTTCTTGCCTCAGACCGATGTCAGTAAAAGTTAATAATTGTATTTCTTGTGGGAAGCAAATACCTGATAAGGATTTTCATTCTTACTGTATTCCATGCCTAGGCCCTGATCACGACGTCACTAGTTGTCGGTTTTGTGCTAGATTTAACAAACGCATTATTAAACGTCGGTTTGATTTTGCACGCCATTATTTTGTCCGAAGGTTTAATTATACCATGCCGTCGGAGCAACCGACGAGCGGAATTCTCAAGAAATGCAAAGATACGGATAAGGACAGGCATCCGAGCCCTAAAACTGACGACGAAGCCTTTTCTAGGCCAGTCGCCTGTTCGCCGGTTCTCAGTGAGGCACTTTCGCAGCCCCTGACACCCGCTACTTCAGAGCCACAGGCCCCGACCGACTCCCACGTGGAGTTGCCTAGGCCTCTGGATACTCAAGGTGTTGGGCCTTTGGAGACTAACCCTTCAGATGGGTCCGGAGCCGCTGAGCTTGTTTTCAGATCTTCACAGCTTTCCATTGCATCCACAGCCAAGTCTAAAGCAACATTAAAGACAAAGAAGCAAGTTCAGCATTCACCTGGACAGGCCTCCATGCCTAAAAAGCAGATGCTCAAAATGGCCGAAGACTTAATTACTCTGATCAGGGGTACCCATCCCCCTCCTGATAAAAGGCCTAGGCAGGATACAGACTATGACTCCTCTGACCAGATTTCTATATATTCTGACTCCTCTTCAGACCAGGGATATTCCTTACCCCCCTATGAGGACTCTGATGCTGAAGAATCTATCCCTTCAGCCTCTTCTCCTGAGGATTATTCTTTTGGGGAAACTTTACACACCATGAGGGAGTATTTCCACTGGGAGGGCCAGGATTAATCAGAGTCCAAGAAAAGGCTCAGAGATTTTCTTTTATTACCTCAGCACAGGCCCCTTGGTATTCCACCAGTGTTGAATATTGTGGACGATGTTTTCTCTGAATCCAGTTTAAATCCAGATTCATTACCCCCTGATCCAGTCAAGCCAGACAGGTACTACAGAGTCCCTGACTCACACAAATGTCTTTATAGAAACCCTGCTGCTGACCCAGAAACTATTTCCCAGGGTCCCAAAGGGGGTAAAGGTCTCCACAGCTAAAAATCCATTTCCCTCGGACAGGGATTCCAGAGCACTAGACAGATGGGGGAAGAAAGTTTACACCTCTGCAACATTAGCAGTGAGGGCTTTAAACTGCCAGTTTCACATGCTTAAATATCAACAATATTTACTGTCTCAGTTAAAACAGAAAATGAGTACAAGTGCAGAACAGCCTGATTTTAAGAAGATGCAGGATTTATTGCATGCTGCTGAACACGTAGGTAAACATTCCTTGCAATGTGGTTTTGATTCATTAGAAGCTTCTTGTAGAGCAGCAGTTACAGGATCTGTGATTCGAAGGCATGCTTGGTTGAAGGAACAAACCTTACTAGATCATGTTAAGGCGAAATTATTAGATGCTCCTTTATAGCAAGATATTTTATTTGGTGTTAAAGCAGAGGAGGTATTAAAGAAAATGGAGGATAAGGCAAAATCTATGCAAACAGTAAAGGATTTCTTAAAGGTACAGCCACCAAGATTTAGCAGAAATTGGCCTACTAAACATTGGTCCTTTCCAGTGTCAGACAGGCCACAAAGAGGCAGATACAGACACCCAAGAGGCAGATCTCAGCCCCAAGGATCTTACAGACCATGACAGTGGGGTGCTTCAACACCAAAAGGAGGTGAGGACAAGTCACAACCTTACAGGAAACTATCTCAATGACTTTCCCCTTCTAGTGCCAAACTCTACCCTGTTGGCAGCTCCCTTAGGGGGGAAACTAGCACTTTTTTCACAAAACTGGCAAACAATCACCCATGACAAATGGGTGCTGAATATTGTGTCTCAAGGTTACAGGTTCCACTTTCACACTTTACCAAGGCTAAAAGGAATGCCAGACCTGCCACAAAATCAATGGGCCTATGCACAAAAACAAATTACAGCCCTCATGGACATGAGAGCTATTCAAAAAGTACCACAGCAGGAACAAGGACAAAGTTTTTACTCAAGACTCTTCCTGGTCCCCAGAAAGGACGAAGCCTGGAGACCTATTCTAGACCTTTCCACTCTAAATACTTACCTGGATGTTCCGAAATTCAAAATGTTGACATTACAGCCGCTCCTTCCCATGTTGGGCAAGAATGCTTGGCTTGTTACTTTGGACCTCAAAGAGGCATATCTGCATGTCCCTATCAGACAAAATTGCAGAACATACCTCATATTCATAGCTGGTGCAATGCACTACCAATTCTCTGCACTGCCCTTTGGCTTATCTACTGCGCCCAGGGTCTTCACAAAGTGCCTGGCACCAGTAATTGCATTTTGCAGACAAAAAGGAATTCAAATTTATCCATACCTGGACGACTGCCTGATTCAAGCAGAGAGCAAGGACATTCTTCTAAAGCATCTGGCGTTTGTAAAAAAGTTATTAATTTGCCTAGGGTACACAGTAAATGAAAAGAAGTCCAAACTAGTGCCCTCACAAGAGATAATATTCCTGGGTGCCAGCTTAAATACAACGGCCCAGATGGCTTATCTCACGCCAGATAAACAAGGACAACTGACTCAGTATTTTCAATTGATGGCAACAAAGTCCCAACTCCCTGCAAGAAAAATTCTGCAGGCCTTGGGATTCATGGCATCCTGCGTACTTCTAATTCCATATGCCAGACTGCATATGAGGAAATTACAATGGTACCTAAAAAGTGTTTGGAATCAACACTCTCACAGCTTGGAAATGGTAATACCACTAATTCCCTGCCTGCAACAGGAGTTATGATGGTGGGCACAGGCATGTCACCTCGACAAGGGTCAGCCTTTCACACTACCCACAGCCAGGCAGACTTTAACAGATGCTTCGGATTACGCCTGGGGAGCACACATGGCAGGAAAACGTATTCAGGGCAAATGGACCACAGACCAAATGCATCTACACATAAATCAAAAAGAGATGTTGGCTGTATAAAATGCCCTAACAGCTTTCAATGACCTTCTGCATCCAGGACAATTATTATTACAGACAACACCACAGCAATGTGGTACATAAACAAGCAAGGGGGCACTCATTCGTACCCTCTATGCAGACAAGCCATGACTTCCAGGAAAGAAAAATACTCTGGCAGACAACCTAAGCAGAAACCTCATGGATCCTCACGAGTGGAAATAAAATCCACAAGTTTTCAGCATGATAATGCAAAAATGGGGGTGCCCGGACATAGACCTTTTTGCCTCCCCACTGAACTGCCAACTACAAAAATTCTGCACAAGGACTTATTACACACACACAAGCATGGAAAGTGGATGCTCTTTCGTTCAGCTGGAAAAGCCTGCACGTTTATGCCTTCCCTCCTCTGCCTCTCCTTTCGAAGGTTCTCCTAAAAGCCAGACAAGAAAAACCACAGATAATTCTGATTGCTCCAGACTGGCCATGCCAACATTGGTACCCAATCTTAAAGAACTTAGCTCGAGGCCCACCTTGGATTTTGCCTCAAATTCCACACCTTCTGACTCAAACAATCAGATCCTACACAGCTCAAAACCGTATCCCTGGCTGCATGGCAGATTCATTAGCCAAACAGGCAGCACCTCTCTCAAAAGCTGATGTTCATCGTGCATACAGCTGCAGTCATAACAGATGGGTTTTCCTGCCGTCAGGCGGGTCCTCGGTCGGCCGAATTCCAAAGTCTAGGTCCGGCGTCGGTTGTCGTCGCTTCTTCCCTGACGTCAGTGCGACAGGGGTATAAAAGAACCAGCCGACGCCATTTTCTTCAGTCTTTCTTGCCGCAGTGCCGAAGCAGAAGCAGTTCGCAAGTGCCGGCCAGCTCCTGAGATTACGAATATTTTTCAACCAAGTCTTCTTGAAAGCTAAGTACCCGTGGGGAAACTTTTCTTGCCTCAGACCGATGTCAGACAAAGTTAATAATTGTATTTCATGTGGGAAGCAAATACCGCATAAGGATTTTCATTCCCTCTGCATTCCTTGCTTAGGCCTAGACCACAACATCTCGGCCTGTCGTTTTTGTGCTACATTCAACAGACGCACTATTAAGCGTCGGGCAGAGTTTGCCCAACACTATTTTGGCAAAAAGTTTAATTACATTATGTCGTCGGATACTCCGACTCCAGTTTTGAGTAAAAGACGCAAAGATAAGAACCGACATACGAGGTCCGCGACTTCTACCGACACCACGTCAAAGCCGACTACAGGTGGTCCGGTTCTCAGCGAGGTGCCTACGCAGCCCCTGACTAGCGATGACACTTCATTGGCGGTATCTTCTGTGCCCAAGGTCGCAGGCTCTTCGGCCCACACTGCGACTACAGATACCGAAGCCACTCTTGGCGGTGAAACTTAGAGTTTAGACAGGCCTGCCACTTCTCAAGGTTCTTCAGGCCTTCTTCTTCTTTTTCCATCAAGGCTTTCACTAAGTCTAAAGCAGCCATGCATACTAAAAGACAAGCTCCACAGTGCCCCTCTCAAGGCCCCATGCCTAAAAAGCAGATGCTCAAAATTGCTGAGGATTTAATTGCTCTTATCAGGGGTTCTCAACCCCCCCCGGACAAAAGGCCCAGAGTGGAGTAAGAATTCCCCTTCCTCGGACCAGGCCTCCATTATTTCAGAACATTCTGAAGACCAGGAACATTCATACTCCCCTTTTGAAGATTCTGATGCAGAGGAGTCCATTCCCTCTGTCCCCCCCCCCCCCCGAGGATTACTCTTTTGGGGAAACATAACATACCTTAAGGGACCACTTCCACTGGGAATGCCAAGAGTACACAGACTCCAAGAAAAGGCTTAGGGATTTCCTCTTGCTCCCTCAGCACAGGCCTCTGGCTATACCTCCTATCTTAGACATACTAGATGATGTGTATTCGGAGGCCTGCCTTAACCCAGATTCTTTACCTCCAGCTCCAGTCAAGCCTGACAGGTATTACCGGGTTCCTGATTCACACCAATTCCTATACAAAAGCCATGCGGCTGACCCAGAAACTATTTCACAGGGTCCCAAGGGAATTAAGGCCGCCACTGCTAAAAATCCATTACCTTCAGAGAGAGATTCCAGAGCTTTAGAAAGGTGGGGGAAAAAGGTATACACCTCGGCCACCTTAACTATGCGGGCATTAAACTGTCAGTTCCATATGTTAAAGTACCAACAGTTTCTGTACTAGTACAGTTTTGTACCTACCATAAATGTAGATGTTCGAGTGCTAATACAGCTGCAGTCCAGGATGTTCATCGTGTATACAGCTGCAGTCATAACAGATGGGTTCTCCTGCCGTCAGGCTGGTCCTCGGTCGGCCGAATTCCAAAGTCTAGGTCCGGCGTCGGTTGTCGTTGCTTCTTCCCTGACGTCAGTACGACAGGGGTTTAAAAGAACCAGCCGACGCCATTTTCTTCAGTCTTTCTTGCCGCGCGGTGCCCGAAGCAGAAGCAGTTCGCAAGTGCTGTTCGGCCAGCTCCTGAAATTACGAAAATTTTGCAACCAAAGTCTTCTTGAAAGCTAAGTACCCCGTTGGGGAAACTTTTCTTGCCTCAGACCGATGTCAGACAAAGTTAATAATTGTATTTCATGTGGGAAGCAAATACCGCATAAGGATTTCCATTCCCTCTGTATTCCTTGTTTAGGCCCAGACCACGACGTCTCGGTCTGTCGCTTTTGTGCTACATTCAACAAACGCACCATTAAGCGCCGGGCGGAGTTCGCCCAGCATTATTTTGGCAAAACATTTAACTATATTATGTCGTCGGATACTCCGACTCCAGTTTTGTCTAAAAAGCGCAAAGATAAGGATCGACACACGAGGTCCGCGGCCTCTACTGACACCACGCCAAAGCCGACTACACGTGGTCCGGTTCTCAGCAAGGCGCCTACGCAGCCCCTGACTACCGACGACACTTCATTGGTGGTGTCTCCTGTGCCCGAGGTCGCAGGCTCCTCGGCCCACACCACCACTACAGATACCGAAGCCACTCTTGGCGGTGAATCTCAAAATGTGGACAGGTCTACCTCCTCTCAAGCTGTCTTCAGACCTTCATCTTCTTTTTCCATCAAGGCTTTCACTAAGTCTAAAGCAGCCATGCATTCTAAGAGTCAAGCTACACAGGGCCCATCTCCAGGCCCCATGCCTAAAAAACAGATGCTTAAAATGGCTGAGGATGTAATTACTCTTATCAGGGGTTCTCAACCCCCCCCCCCCCCGGACAAAAGGCCCAGAGTGGAGGAAGAATCCCCCTCCTCTGATCAGGGCTTCATTATTTCAGAGCACTCTGATGATCAGGAACATTCTTACTCCCCTTTTGAAGACTCTGATGCAGAGGAGTCCATTCCCTCTGTATCCCCCCCAGAGGATTACTCATTTGGGGAAACTTTGCATACCTTAAGGGAACACTTCCACTGGGAAGGCCAAGATTATTCAGATTCCAAGAAAAGGCTTAGGGAATTTCTCTTGCTACCTCAGCACAGGCCTCTGGCTATACCTCCTGTCTTGGACATATTAGATGATGTGTACTCGGAGGCCTGCCTTAACCCGGATTCTCTACCTCCAGCCCCAGTCAAGCCTGACAGGTACTACAGGGTTCCTGACTCACACCAATTTCTATACAAAAGCCATGCTGCTGACCCAGAAACCATCTCACAGGGCCCCAAGGGAATTAAGGCCTCCACTGCTAAAAATCCATTACCTTCCGAGAGAGATTCCAGATCCTTAGAAAGGTGGGGAAAAAAGTTATATACCTCGGCTACCTTAACCATGAGGCATTAAACTGTCAGTTCCATATGCTAAAGTACCAACAGTTTTTGTTATCACAATTGAAAAGTAAAATGTCACAACCTGAACAACCAGACTTGAAGGAGTTGCAGGATTTGATGCATAGTGCAGAACAAGTGGGTAAACATATCTTACAATGTGGTTTTGATGCTCTAGAGGCCTCATGTAGAGCTGCTGTTACAGGATCAGTCATACGTAGACATGCCTGGCTCAAGGAACAAACCTTGCCAGATCATGTCAAAGTTAAATTACTAGATGCCCCTCTACAAAAGGATGTATTATTTGGTACTAATGCTGAGGAGATATTAAGGAAAATGGAGGAAAAGGCTAAATCAATGCAAACTGTGAAAGATTTTCTACAGGTACAACCCCCGCGTTTCAGTAGAAATTGGCCTTCCAAAAATTGGTCCTTTCCAGCCACGGACAGACCCCAAAGAGGTAGATACAGGCGCCCGAGGGGCAGAGGACAATCCCAAGGATCGTTTAGAGGCAGACAACGGCAAGCTCCTACACAAAGAAGTGGTGAGGATAACTCGCAACCATTCAGAAAGCAAGCACAATGACTTTCCCCTTTGCATGCCAAGCAAGACTCAAATGGCAGCACCCTTAGGCGGAAAACTGGCATTATTTTCAAAAAAATTGGCATATTGTCACAAAAGACAAATGGATCCTGGACATTATAAACAGAGGCTACAGATTCCATTTTCACACCCTTCCAAAAATGAGAGGCATGCCAAACCTGCCACACAATCAAAGGGCAGAGGCACAAAGACAAATTACAGATCTCATAGACATGAAAGCTATTCAAGAGGTACCTACATCGAACAAGGTCAAGGTTTTATTCCAGACTATTCCTGGTACCAAGGAAGGGAAAAGATTGGAGACCTATTTTGGACCTATCCATCCTAAACACATTTCTACTGCACCAAAATTCAAGATGCTCACTCTACAGCAGCTTCTTCCCATGCTGGGCAAGGAGTCTTGGCTGGTAACATTGGACCTCAAGGAGGCATACCTGCATGTCCCAATCAGACAAAATTACAGAAGATACCTCAGATTTCTTGCAGGTTCAACCCATTATCAATTCTCTGCATTGCCCTTTGGCTTATCTACTGCGCCCAGAGTATTCACGAAATGCCTGGCATCAGTAATTGCCTACTGCAGACTTCAAGGGATACAAATATACCCCTATTTGGACGACTGCCTGATCCAAGCGGACAGCAAACACATTCTTCTGAAACATCTGGCTTATGTAATAATGTTGTTGAATTATCAGGGATACACAGTCCACAAAAAGAAATCAAGGCTAATACCCTCTCGGAAAATAATTTTCCTGGGTGCCAACTTGGACACAAACACCCAGATGGCCTAACTCACGCCAGAGAAGCAGGGGCAACTAACTCAATACTCCAGAGCACTAGCAAATTGCACCAGGCTGACTGCAAGGAAAATCCTGCAGGCTCTGGGATTCATGGCATCTTGCATCTTACTAATCCCATGTGCAAAGCTGCATATGAGGAAACTTCAATGGTACCGGAAAAACCTATGGTCTCAACACAGCCACAGTTTGGAAACTGTAATACCACTAATTCCATGTCTTCAAAAGGAATTTCTGTGGTGGGCTCAAGCATGCCAAACAAACACAGGTCTCCCATTCAGCAAACCTCAAGCAAATCAAGTCATCACAACAGACGCCTCTGACTACGCCTGGGGGGCGCACATGACAGATCGGTGCATTCAGGGCAAATGGTCCCAAAAAGAAAAGCACCTTCACATCAATCAAAAGGAAATGCTAGCAGTAATAAATGCTATTACAGCTTTCAAAGACCTTCTGCAACCAGGTCAACTATTGATAAGAACGGACAACACCACAGTAATGTAGTACATAAACAAACAGGGAGGAACACATTCATACCCCCTATGCAGACTGGCCATGTCACTTTGGAACATGGCCATGGACTTACAAATCGAACTACAAGCACAGTACTTGCCAGGCAAGGAAAACACGCTGGCAGACAACCTAAGCAGAAATATGACAGATCCACACAAATGGAAGTTGCATCCTCAAGTTTTTACAGAGATAATCCAAGCATGGGGAAGGCCAGACATAGATCTCTTTGCCTCCCACAAAAATCACCAATTGACAAAATTCTGCTCAAGGATTTTCCATCCAAAGGCCTGGAGAGTGGATGCTCTCTCTTTCAGTTGGACATCAATGACAGTTTATGCCTTCCCACCTCTTCCTCTGCTACCCAAAGTCCTATTGAAAACCAGAGCAGACAGACCAAAGATGATTCTCATTGCTCCAGACTGGCCAAGACAACACTGGTACCCACTCCTAAGGAGCCTGACGCATTCCCCACCATGGACCCTGCCTCTAATGCCTCTTCTCCTGACTCAGCACAGCTTCAAAACTCTTCACAGTCAGCTAAAAACACTCAATCTAGCCGCATGGAAGATTCCTTAGCATCACAACAGACCCTACTCTCCAAGGAGGTGCAGGATGTCATTTTGGAGGCCAGAAGGCCGTCTACTAGAAAAGCTTACTCAGCAAAATGGAAACGGTATTGTGTCTGGAATGAGAAAAAGGGCCAGGATCCTGGAAAACTGAATTTACCTCAAGTATTACAGTATCTAGCTGAGCTGCTAAGCAGTGGACTTTCATTCTCCTCCATCAAAATCCATGCCTCAGCCATTTCTGCAGAATACAACACTGATCCACCCTTATTCTCTCACCCCCTCTTAAGACAGTTCCTCAGAGGGGCTAAGAATCTAAAACCCCCAAGGAAACAACCAATACCTGCTTGGGATCTCAATTTCATTCTGGAAAAACTGACCTTGCCTCCTTTTGAGCCAGCTGCCTCATCAGATTTGCAATATGTGTCCTGGAAAACAGCTTTCCTTCTGGCTATTACCTCAGCTCGTAGAGTTTCAGAACTACAAGCTGTCGTGGCTGTGCAGCCTTTTATCATCTTCCATCAGGACAGAGTTTCCTTATGAACCAACCCGTCCTTTATGCCAAAAGTGGTATCCAGGGTAGCTTTGAATCAGGCCATACACTTGCGTACCTTTTATCCTAATCCTCAAAACAAAGGGGAGAGATTACTACATTCCTTGGACATCCACAGACAACTGCGTTATTATTTGGACAGAACAAAGCCTTTCAGAAAATCAGAACAGCTCTTTGTGTCCTATGCTATAGGAGCTCAAGGAAAGCCAATTTCCAAACAGACCATCTCAAAATGGATAGCACACTGCATACGCTTTTGCTATTCTTTTCATGGCAAAACTGTACCTACAGGCATCAGATCTCACTCCACAAGGGCCACGGCTACCTCTGCAGCCTTTCTCAGAGGAGTTCCTACCAAAGATATTTTAGAAGCAGCCACTTGGAGTTCTGTGCATACCTTCTCCAAGCACTACCACCTTCCACTATACTCCAAATCTAGAGCGGGCTTTGCCACTTCAGTCTTGCAGGGCATTCTGGCACCTCCTAGTTCCACCTAGTGCCTATCACCTCTTTCTTAGCTTTGGGATTCTACCCATCTCTTATGACTGCAGCTGTATGCACGATGAACATAGTACAGTTTTGTACCTACCATAAATGTAGATGTTGGAGTGCTAATACAGCTGCAGTCCAGGTTTCCCTCCCTCCCTCCCCTCTTGGGACAGGCCTATTGGCTAACATATTCTCATGCAACCAGATTGGGGTATTCATTCATGATGTATTTGCTTGCACTACTGTATTTTGATTATATGGCATTGCTTTATTACACAAATTTATGTATTGCCTTCCTTCTGGGGGCACCTGACATCTGGGGCAAGAAAAACTGAAGAAAATGGCGTCGGCTGGTTCTTTTATACCCCTGTCGCACTGACGTCAGGGAAGAAGCGACGACAACCGACGCTGGACCTAGACTTTGGAATTCGGCCGACCGAGGACCAGCCTGACGGCAGGAGAACCCATCTGATGTCCTTCATGGATGCATCTGCAGTCATAACAAATGGGTTGTCCTGTCGTCAGGCAGCCCTTCGGTCGGCCGGATTCCAAAGTCTGGGTCCGCTTCGCTGATGTCGACTTCACCCGACGTCATCTCTGCTGGTCTTCGGGTATA
Source organism: Protopterus annectens (assembly GCF_019279795.1). NCBI lineage: Eukaryota > Metazoa > Chordata > Ceratodontiformes > Protopteridae > Protopterus > Protopterus annectens. Next base: position 224,901,085 of record NC_056733.1, read on the forward strand.
AAGGCATCAGCCAACGCCATTTTCCTCAGTCTTTCTTGCCGCGTGGCTCAAGCAGAAGCTGTTCGCAAGTGCCGGTCGGTCAGATCCAGAGATTACTACTACCGAATACTACTTCGAAGACTTCTAAAAAGCTAAGTACCCCGTTGGGGACTCTTTCTTGCCTCAGCCGATGTCAGAAAAAGTCAATAACTGTTTAACTTGTGGGAAACAAATACCTCATAAAGATTTCCACTCTTACTGTCTGCCTTGCTTAGGCCCAGACCACGACATAGCAGCCTGTTCGGCCTGTGCTTCCTTCAACCGACGAACGCTTAGGCGTCGGTCGGAGTTTGCTGAACAGTTTTTCGGTCAGATTTTGCGTACATCATGCCGTCTGATCCTCCGACTACCCAAATTGTTAAAAAACGCAAAGAAAAAGACCGACACTCGCGGTCAGCGGTTTCGGCCGAAACCACGGTTAAGCAAGCCGCAAGTGTCTCGGTTTCGGCCGAAACCGAGAAAACTGGTCAATCTTCAGCCGAATCCATGACTACTACTGAGGCTCCTGCTACCTTACCTGAATTGGCCTCAGAAATTTTGCCTACAACTGTGGTTTCTAATGATTTATCAGACACCATCCCTTTGGATGTCTCTACCCCAGCACGTGGTGCTGCTAGACCCCCTGCAGCCATGTCTATCAAGGCCTTTGCCAGGGCTAAAGCAGCCAAATCTGCTAAATCTGTGCCTGTTAAACCCCCCTCACACAGGCCCACTTCTAGTTCACAAATGCTTACTCTGGCAGAAGATTTAATATCCTTAATTAGGGGATCCCAATCTCACCCAGACAGGGCCTCTCAGCCCCCAGAAAAGAGACCTAGAGCAGAGCCCCCCGAGCCAGTGTCCTCTGATGATTCTGCGGATGACTCAGACATTACAGACCAGCCAGAGGATCCTTTTTCTACTTATGAAGACTCCGATGCTGAAGAATCCATTCCAGCTGCCTCTCCACCAGAGGAATTTTCCTTTGGGGAAACCTTACATGCCATGAGAGAACAATTCCAATGGCAGGGACAAGATTTCTCAGATTCAAGAAAAAGGCTTAGGACTTTTCTGCACTTACCACAACATAGGCCCTTAGCTATACCTCCTGTTCTGCCTGTTGTGGATGATGCATTTAATGATGTCTGCACTGCTCCTGATTCTTTACCTCCAGCCCCTGCCAAACCAGATAGATTTTACAGGGTGCCAGACACTCATCACCACTTGTACAAGGCTCCTCTTGCAGACCCCGAAACTATTTCCCAGGGGCCTAAGGCAGTAGCCTCGACCACAGCAAAAAACCCTATTCCTTCTGAAAGGGAATCCAGGTCCTTAGAGAGATGGGGGAAAAAAGTTTACACCTCTGCTACTCTCTCAGCTAGAGCTTTAAACTGTCAGTTTCACATGATCCAATACCAAGAGTTTATGCTTGATCAGTTAACTAAAAAACTGTCCTCTGATGAATCTTTAGATAAGAAATATGTATTAGAAATGGTGAATAGCATCCAACAGGTTTGTAACCATCCCTTAAAATGTGGCTATGATGCACTGGAGGCTTCATTTAGATCAGCCATGACTGGCACAGTGATAAGAAGGCATGCATGGTTGAAAGAACAGGTCTTACCGGATCATGTTAAAGCAAAGCTATTAGATGCTCCTATGGATAAGGCCAGTCTATTTGGTACACCTGCCCAGCAGGTAATGAAGAAAATGGAAGAAAAGGCAAAATCTGTACAAACAGTTAAAGATTTCTTACAGGTTCAGCCCCCAAGGTTTAGCAGGAACTGGCCTGCCAAAAATTGGTCCTTTCCTGACTCCACAAGATCCCAAAGGGGCAGGAATAGACGCTCTAGAGGCAGACATCAATCCAGAGGAGGTGCCTACAGAGGACGACAGTGGCAAGGCAATAACCGAGGCACAGACACAACCACTGCCACTGCAACAGGACAATCACAGTGACTTGGCTCTAACTCCGCCTACCAGGGAGCAAATAGCAGCACCATTAGGCGGAAAGTTAGCCTTATTTTCGAAAAATTGGCACTATATCACAAAAGACAAGTGGATTTTGCAAACCATAGACCAAGGCTACCGGTTCCACTTTCACACCTTACCAGTAAAAAGAGGAATGCCAAACCTGCCTCCAAATCAAAAAATAGAAGCTCTGCAGCAGATAACAGAATTAACAAAGATGAGAGCTGTGGAAAGAGTACCAATAACAGAAAAGGGCAAAGGATTCTACTCAAGACTCTTCCTAGTACCAAGAAAAGAGAAAAGTTGGAGACCTATTCTCGACCTGTCCATCTTAAACACATACATCATTGTCCCAATATTGCCTTCCTTCTGGGGGCACCTGACATCTGGGGCAAGAAAAACTGAAGAAAATGGCGTCGGCTGGTTCTTTTATACCCCTGTCGCACTGACGTCAGGGAAGAAGCGACGACAACCGACGCTGGACCTAGACTTTGGAATTCGGCCGACCGAGGACCCGCCTGACTGCAGGAGAACCCATCTGTTATGACTGCAGCTGTATTAGCACTCGAACATCTACATTTATGGTAGGTACAAAACTGTACTTTTCCCTCCCTCCTTCCCCTCTTGGGACAGGCCTAATGGCTAACACCTCCTCATACAACCTGATTGGGGTATTCTTTTATGGTGTATTTGCTTGCAACTACTGTTTTTTGATTATATTGCATTTCATTATTACATAAATTTATGTATTGCCTTCCTTCTGGGGGCACCTGACATCTGGGGCAAAAAAAACTGAAGAAAATGGCGTCGGCTGGTTCTTTTATACCCCTGTCGCACTGACGTCAGGGAAGAAGCGACGACAACCGACGCCAGACCTAGACTTTGGAATTCGGCCGACCGAGGACCCGCCTGATGGCAGGAAAACCCATCTGTTATGACTGCAGCTGTATTAGCACTCGAACATCTATATTTATGGTAGGCACAAAACTGTACTTTATGGATGTTATTTTGGAGGCCAGAAGGCCTAGCACCAGCAAATTTTATTCAGAAAAGTGGAAGAGATTCTGTGCCTGGAATCAGGCTCAAAGCCTTGACCCTCTTGTCCCTAACATACCTCAGATACTACAATACTTAACTGAGATGCTGGACAAAGGACTGTCCTTCTCATCCATTAAGATCCACGCTTCTGCCATCTCGGCTCATTACAACACAGATCCTCCTATTTACTCTCATCCATTGCTAAACCAGTAATTCAGACAGGAAAAAAACATAAGACCGCCCCGGAGAGCACCAACACCTACTTGGGACCTCAGTTTTGTCTTGGAAAAGCTCACTTTACCTCCTTTTGAGCCAGCCAATGCAGCAGAAATAAAATATATATCATGGAAAACTGCCCTGCTACTGGCAATAACCTCAGTACGATTAGTCTCAGAACTACAGGCACTAATGGCAGTGGAGCCCTTCATCATTTTTCACCAAGACAGGGTTTCCTTGAGAACAAACCCTTCATTTATACCTATGGTGGTATCCAGTGTGGCTCTCAACCAAACTATTCACTTGCCAACATTTTATCCAAACCCCCATAATAAAGGGGAGAGAATTCTACATTCCTTGGACATAACACAGACAATTACGCTTCTACTTGGACAAAACAAAAGCTTTCAGGAAAACTGAGCAATTGTTGGTATCCTATGCTGCAAGATCACAGGGAAAGGCTATTTCAAAGCAGACCATTTCAAAGTGGATAGGACACTGTATCCGGTTCTGCTACATACAGCATGGGCAGCCTGTACCATCTAACATTAGGCCACATTCCACCAGGGCAACTGCAACTTCTACTGCCCATCTTAGAGGAGTACCTACCAAGGACATTTTGGAAGCTGCAACTTGGAGTTCATTACATACCTTTACCAAGGATTACCACTTGCCTCTTTACTCCAGATCCAGAGCTGGCTTTGCCACTGCAGTGCTGCAGTGCCTTATAGCCACACCAAATCCTCTCTAGAACCAGCCACCCTGACTCAGCTTTGGGATTCTTCCCAATTGTAATGACTGCAGCAGTGAAACACGATGAACATAGTACAGTTTTGTACCTACCATAAATGTAGATGTTCGAGTGTCTTCACTGCTGCAGTCCTGGTTACCCACCCACCTTCCCCTCTTTCTTAGCTGGGTCTTATCTATATCTTTCTACACTATACTTTTTATGTGGTGTATTTGCTGGCTACTAAAGGTTATATTTTTACCTTATGTATGTTTTGTAAGCAATATGTATTGCCTATCCTTTTTGGGGGCACCTGACATCTGGGGCAAGAAAAACTGAAGAAAATGGCGTCTGCTGCATCTTGTATACCCCTGGCGTACTGACGTCAGGGAAGAAGCGACAGCAACCGACGCCGGACCAAGACTTTGGAACTCTGGCCGACTGCGGGACCGCCTGACTGTAGGATAACTGCCGACTGCGGGACCACCTGACGGCAGGATAACCCAAGTGTAATGACTGCAGCAGTGAAGACACTCGGACATCTACATTTATGGTAGGTATAAAACTGTACTTTTTCTGATCCAGTGTGAGTGGTCACAGCTTCTTCTGATTTGTCTGCCTTTGAGGTAGTGGGAGGATTTTCTCTCATCCAAAAGAGCTGATCTGTCTCTCTCACTTGGATCGTACATCTATTCTCCTGGCGCGTCCAAGCTCTGATCCCATCAAACCTACTTCACAGGGACAGCTAGTTCTAACTAGTGTCCAGATAGTTTACTTAGCGGAACTTCCCCTCTCTTCGGACACCTCCCAGAAGCATCTCACTGAGGAATTTCCCCATAACAGAACATGAAAAGGAGGAACATAAATTTCCCTATGGAGTCTCTTGCAAAGGATACTGACTTTAACAAAAGGTAAAGGTCCCTTAACTCACCACCAGAGAATGTCTCATTTGGAGACATTTTAGATATTCTTGAGCAGAAACGTGGTTGGTCCTCAGATGCTCCTTTCCCAGAGGAGTTAGTATTTCTGGAAACTTTTGTTTCTGGCCCATCTACGTCTTGGGTGACTCCCCCGGCTGATGAGTTTATCGACCTATTCCTTGCTGGGTATGGAAGGAACCAAACTCGTCAAACCAGTTCCTTGCCATTTAGTCTAGATTTTGGCACATCTGATAGACCCTGTTTGAGCAAAGGAGTCCCTGTTGATGCTATGGTTGTGGCAGTAGACACAAAAGAGCTAGCTCAGCAGAGCTGCTCTTTTCATCCACCGTAAAAAGAGTTGAGAGCTTTGAACAGATTTGGAAAGAACATATATGATTCAGCGACCTTTGCTTCAAGGTCCCAGAGTTATTTAGCTCACATTATGAGACTGCAGAGGGATTTGAACAAAGAGCTTTCCATATCCAAAGTTCATGTCTGTGGAGGACAGTAAAGTATCATCTTCACAAATGGCCACTCTATTAATCCATTTCCAGTGTGTCCATAAGGTTAAATATCCTGTGCTGCAGAGGGTACCTCACAGGCTACCATTTCAAGCATCGTTGTGCAGAGACATATCTGGATGTGGCTGTTTGACTTTGCGGAGCATTTCAAGTGTTCTTTCATTAATTCACTTTTTGATAGAACGTCCCTGTTTGGCGCTACTTTTAAAGGAACACTTTCCTGCAGTGAACAGTAGGGAAATACCCTGTTTGTCTTAGGAATTCGATTTTGCACCCCTCAATGATCTTTCATTCAGGATCAGAGGGTGCAGTTAAATGTGGTTCTGGAAATCCCAGGGTTCTTTCCACGATTCCCGCAGGGACAACTGCAATCGAAGCAGGTGGGAGTGTGAGTAGAAGACTCTATCCACGTGGCAGAGGGGGCCTGCAAAACCAGAGGTTCTGAAATTCCTTTCTGGATAGACCCTTTCAACACTACTGAAGGGTTGCCTGACTGCTTACTACTGGTGGCAGTTGGAGGGTGCTTGTCCTTGCATTCAGATGCCTGAGCTCTTATAATGAAAGATTGTTAGGTGCTAAAAATAATATCCAGGTTATTTCATATCATTTTTCCAGATTCTCTCATCCAAAAGAAGAAAGTTTCCTGACGTCCCACCCAGTCAGAGAAGCTGTAGCTGAAGAAATTCAGAAGCTGCTGGACAAACGTCAACCAGGAGGTCCCACCAGACCAGAGAGGATTCAAACCTTATTCAAGGTTCTTTATAATGCCAAAGCAGATGTGGGACCTTAGACCAATTTTGGATCTAAGCAACCTGAACCAATTTGTGAAGAAGTCAAATTTCTGAATGCTTATGGTTCAGTCCATCCTGCCTTTTTTGCACAAGGGCGATTGGATGTGCTCAGTCGATCTTCAGGACACGTAGTGCCACATCAAGATGAACAGATGGTCCCAAAGACATATGCTCTTTGAGAGCTATCCACTATCATTTCAGAGCCCTGCCCTTTGGTCTCACCACAGCCCCCAGGATGTTTACCAGGTGAATGGCAGTGATAGTTGTTCACTTGAGACTGCTGGAATTGTGTGTTTTCATATCTAGATGATTGGCTCCTCAATTCCCCAACCAGGCATCTGCTAGAACAGTCCAGGGACTGTTTTCTCCAGCTTTGTTAAACATTAGGCTTTACAGTCAACATCTCTATATCCAGATTTCAACTGGTACAGAGCCTGGAGTTCATTGGTACTCAGTTGAACAGTCAAATTGCCTCTCTGCCTGCACATCGTATACAGTCAAGTAACAGGTACAACAAATCCTTGTTCAGTATGCTTCCCCAAGCAGGCTTGTCCTTCAGGCTCTAGGTTCGATGGCAGCAGCTATATTCTTAGTGTCTTTAGCACAATTTTTTATGGGTGCTCTCCAGTGGACCCGATCTGTTCAGTGGTTTATTTTGCAACATCCTGTCTTCTTCCAGTCAAACTCACTCTGATCTGCAGAGATCATCTTCATTGGTGGATTCAGTCAGACAACATTTACCTAGGCCATCCCTTTGATGTCCTTCTTTATCACTGTTGCAGTATGTTTTACATTTGAGATCCCCTGCCTAGGTTAGCCAGACGTCCGGCCAGTATACCAAAGCCTTATGTTGCTTTAAGGTATGCTGTATGTGTCACATTTTCCTCGCGTAGCGTAGGGTATAAAGGTGACATCCCAATGTACCATACTCAGAACTACTTTGCTGCCAGTCCGAACGTCATCTCTTGATAGTCTGTCTGAGCACCCATGTGATGATGGGAGATATTGCCAGTTATGCTAGGAGAAGTAGGGCAGTGGATGTGTAACATATGCCAGCATAGCTAGGTGGAGTTCTGTAAAGAATTGTATGTCACTTGTATATCAAACTGATTTGTACAGATGCTTGTGTTGAAAATGTGTTTGGAAAGCTGCTTGTGTTAAAAATGTACCAACAATGGGTCCTGCTGGACAGAAAAGAAATACACCTATATGTCAGACTGTATTGTGACTGTTGAAATGAATATTTTGTAATTGAGGATACCGGAAGAGAATAGGTTAATCTCAGCCCAGCTAACTTTGAAAAATAGTCTGAAATTAAATTACATGGATTAGGCCATGAAGATTGTAGTTTATAGTTCTAATTGCAGCCAGAGATGAAATGTCTGTGAAAACCAGGACTAGGAATCCTACTGTATTGTCCTTAAGGGTGAACTAATTGCTACACTGGAAGTTTTGAAAAGGTTTTACAGCTTTGAGATGCTATAACACATCAGAAAAGCTCTTATCGTTACACACATTTGCTAAATTCTGGTTCATTTTCTAGTAAAACGGGGTGGTGTGGGAACCCGAAGTCAGATTGCCAGATGTATGTATGTGATGTCATTCTGTAATCCAGCACTGAAGTGATGATCTGAAATAGTTGACTTAATCTGGTCTTCAATCTGTGGGTTATGGATCCGAGCCGGCAAGTTCATCAGCATCTGCTTCGAGCTCCAAGCTCCTCACCCTACCCATACTACACCACGACCACCTTCCTTCCCTCAGATCTCATTTGCCACTTTTGTGATTAGCATCGTGATCTCCGAGCTCCGGGTAGCATAAGTACTTAAGAGTTTTTTTCTGGTGATATGATTTATAGTTTGTGTTAGATGAGTCAGGGTAGTTCCCCTCTCCAACGCCTTCCGCTGTGCATCGTGTTTTGAAGAGTAAAAAAAAAAAAGTTGGTCAGTGATTCCTCCACTTCCCTGTGTGTGTAGTCTATTAGGTAGTGTTAGACTGTGTTATGGCTGATCAGACTAAACAGGTTTTCAGAAAATGCAGTGTGTGGCCAGAAGTTGACGCCCGCCGATGGCGACACACTGTGCGTTGTCTGTCTGGGTGTGTCCCACATTTCTGTGGATTGCAGTCTTTGCATAGGTTTTAACCTGCGAACCCAGAGGGACCGCAGGGCTAAACTTGTTTTAAAGGGCCTCCTCCCTGCCACTGAGGCTGCCACTTCTCCTGCGATCATAACTGTCACTGCTCCTTCGGTTCCTGTTACTACTTCTACTTCTGTGTCTCTCCCTCTCAGGTCGGGATTCAGCCTCCCTCTTTTAGGCCTGGGGAAGGGGATTCCAGTCATTCAAAAAAGCATGACAGAGATCACAAGGCTGAGAAACACATGAAGAGGTCTCCAGATCGTTCCGCTCCAGCAGGGCCGCCTCCTAAGGTTCATGTTGTTTTTAGACCTGTCTCCCCTTTTCTCCAATCTTCACATTTCTCTCTGGAGCCAGAGGAGCTGAGGTCTTCCTCCAGGGCATCGGCACACCGACTGGCTAGGTCGAAGTCCGTGGCCTCATTGCGCTCCACCCGTAGCCTCTCAGAGTTGGACATGGATGAGATGATGAGGCGGTTTATTTGGATCCAGATCCAGATGGGTGTCCTCCCAGCTCCCTCTCCTGCCGGAGGGGGTAGCTCGCTTCCCTTTTCACCAATTTCTCCTTCTCCGATTTGACAGTCCCCCTCGAAGTACATGGATCGGAGTCAGGGCGTTGCACCGATGGGACTTGCTACCTCGACGCCGGTGGTTGCTTTGAGCTCGTCGGATCAAACTAGTTCGGATATGAACGCCTCTCAGAGCCGTAGCCTGGGTGTCTGATCCGAGGGGTGGAGTTTTTCCCATTGGCTCCAACTTTGTCAGATCTGGGCCATCCCCTCTGCGTTCCGCCTCCTTCAGGACTGGCTGTGATCCACTTGTCGAACCCAGGGAAAACAACTGCTGTGCTAGAGTCCCAGGTGGTCTGCTCTCCCTCTGCGTTCGATGTAGTGGAAATGGTTCTCTCCATCGGATCGAGACCCCTGACAAATTTCTTCGGATTCCGCCTCGACTCCCCCTGGTTCTGGTGCAACTCCTATCTTCTTATCTCAGGGACAGCCCGTGACCGAAGTGACCCAGACTCGTTCCCTTGAGGAACATCAGGCCACTTGCGAGCCCTCTCCAGAGTCCCACCGTAGAGATTTCCTGCAAGCATACGTGCAGGAGGAGGCACTTGGACTCCTCCCTGGAGTCCCTCACTGAGGACACCCATTTAGAGGAAGGGGAAGTTTCCCCCGGATCACCTGTCGAGGATGACTCCTTCAGAGACATCATGGAACTATTGCACCAGTGTGGAGGTTGGTCCACCACAAAACCGTCCTTGGATGAGTTGGTGTTAGCGCGGGCCCGTCTACTTCCTGGGTGTCCCCTGTCTGCAATTGGGATCCGCTTCTGTAACCCTTAAAGATCCTTTTCCCGGAATCAGTGAGGGCAAAAGAAGATGTGGTTCCGGAAGCCACAGTATTCCCGGGACGCTCAGGATTTGTCGTCCCCTTGAGACAGAGGGGGTCAAGACAGATGCCGCCCTAGGAGCAGAGGGGGGTCCAAGGGATTTTGGATCTCGAGAACTGTTCTTGGACAGACCCTTGCAGCAACCCTGAGGGGTTTGCCTGGCTGCTCTGCTCTGGAGGCAGTTGGGAGGTCTCCTGTCGTTGCACCTGACTGCATTGGAGTCCATGTCATCAGACCGTTGAGTGCTACGAATCATATCCAGAGGCTATACAATCCTCTTTGTGCTTCCCCCAGTACCACCCAAACACCTCCCAGATGTACGACCCACACAAAGGGAGGCAGCGGCACTAGAGGCTATCGAGCTGATAAAGAAACGAGCCATCAAACCCGTCCCCCGAGACCAGTTCAGATTTGGCATCTATTCCAGGTTCTTTTTGGTGCCAAAAAAGACTGGAGACCTCAGGCCCATCCTGGACCTGTCAACCCTGAACCTGTCCATTGCCAAAGAAAACTTTCGGATGGTCACGTTGCAGTCCATCCTGCCTTACCTGCAAGAGATGGACTGGATGTGCTCGTTAGACCTCCAGGATGCTTACTACCAGATAAAGATGCACAGGAGCTCCAGGAGGTTCCTTTGCTTCCGGCTAGGAGCCAATCATTATCAATTTCGAGCTCTACCCTTTGGTCTCACTACAGCCCCCAGGGTGTTATCCAAGGTTTTGGCAGTAGTAGCGGCTCACCTGAGACTCCAGGGGGTTCAGGTCTTCCCTTACCTGGATGATTGGCTCCTTGCTGCTTCTACCAAGTTTACTTTGTTAAGCCAGGGACTATTTTCTGCATCTAGCGGATCATCTAGGCATTCCTGTCAATGTTGCCAAATCTTGCCTACGAGCTGTCCAAGTCATAGAGTTTATCGGAGTATGGATAGACACCTTGCAGACAAAAGTCTTCCTAACCCCTGACAGAATCCAAAATCTAAGGTTGCATGTCACGACCATTGCTCACTCGTCTCAGCCGGCAGCAGAGGCAGTGTTCCGAGCCCTCGGTTCTATGGCGTCCACGATGACACTTCTCCCATGCGCTCATTTGCACGTGCATGTTCTACAGTGGACTCTGGCAGTACAGTGGTCATTGTTGGATCTTCCACCCAGTCACCCGATACAGTTAAGCAGAGCCTGCAGAATGTCCCTTTTGTGGTGGATGTAGTCTGTGGATATTCTCGGACGCTCATTTCTCGCAGCCCCGACCCAAGCCACAGTGACCATGGATGCATCACAGCTAGGGTGGGGGGGTATTGCTCGGGACAGACAGTCCAAGGCAACGTGGTCCCTGTCTGATACCAGCTTGATACCAGCTTGCATATCAATGTTCTAGAGATGAGAGCGGTCCTTTTAGCATTGTAGGCCCTTCATGCTTCTCTTCCTCTGGGAACGATTCCATTTCAGTCAGACAACATGTCAGTGGTCTGGTACATTAACAAGCGGACAGTGACCAGATCCTACCCCCTTTGTCGCGAAGCCATGAGGGTTTAGGAATGGACGATTTCCACCAGTAGCTTTCTAGTAGCAATGCTTATTCCTGGACGGTCCAACTTTCTGGCGGACAGGCTCATTCTTTCTATCCTGAGACCTTACGAGTGGTCTCTGAATCCTTCAGTAGTGGAACAGATCTTTCTAGAGTTGGGTCAGCCTTGCTGCAATCTCTTCGCATCTCCTTCCAGCGCGAAGTGCAGCGAGTTTTTCGCTCTGACCCCCCCCGAGATGCTCTAGTCCATGCTTGGCCTTCTGGTCTTCTGTATGCTTACCCTCCATTACCTCGTATTATGAGATTTTTACAGAAAGCTCATCGACTGGGGAGCAAAGTCATGCTCATTGCCCCCTTTTGGCCTCACCAAGTGTGGTTCCCTTTCCTCTGGTCTCATCCTCTAGCTCCTCCTTGGATTTGGATCCCAGTCCAGATCTCATATCTCAACCATCGGAGGGTCTTCACCTGAACCTGGTCAGTCTGAAGCTCACGGCTTGGATGCTGCAGTTCCCCTAATTGCAAGGACTCCCGGTTTGTTTTCTTATGTTAAGTCTATCCTGGTGGCAGCTAAAGCCTGCACCAGGAAGATTTACAGTAGTAAATGGAAGCGTTTCTCCATCTGGGCTTCTCAAAGAAATTTGGATCCCTTCTCTGTTCCAATCCTGGCCATTCTTGAATTTTTAGCAAATATCTTTTAACAAGGGGTCAGCTCATGTACAGTAAAGGTACAACTTGCAGTCATTTCCAATTTTCATGTTTGTGAAAATGTCTTATTTGGCGTTTTCTAGATTGTGCAAAGTTTTTATCAAAGATACCTTTCTCTTGCATCCCCCAACTAAGGACCCCGTTCCTCTGTTGGACCTTACTTTGATGCTAGAAGCCTTAGTTGCTCCTCCCTTTGAACCGGCGGCAACTGTAGACTTAAACATTTCTATCCTGGAAGACAGCTTTTCTGGTCACTATCACTATGGCTAGGAGAGTTTCCAAACTTCAGGCATTGCCTGTCAAGGTTCCTTACATGGTTTTTCATAAGGATAGGGCCTCTCTTCGTACTAATCCATCCTTTCTTCCCAAAGTGGCTTCTGAAGCGAACACAAGTCAGACTATCAGTTTACCTGTTTTCTTTCCAAATTTCAAGAGTAAAGGTGAATACAAGTTGCATTTACTGGATATTCATAGACAACTATGTTTTTACTTGCACAGAACCAAGTCCCTCCGAAAGTCTAACCAGTTGTTCGTGTCTTTCTCTAAACTGTTTTTGGGTAAACCCTTTTCCAAGGTGACTGTTGCCAAATGGATTTCTCTCTGTATTTCTCAAGTGTACAAAGACAGGGGCTTGTCCCTTCTGGGGCAGGTTGAGCTCATTCTACAAGGTCCATGGCTACGTCTGCGGCCTTCTGGTCCAGGGTATCCTTGGATGATACCTGTTCCCCGGCTACATGGTCCTCATCTCTTACCTTTATTTCTCACTATAAATTGGACTTGGTATCTAGAGGCTGGGCATCCTTTGGCTCCTCGGTGCTTCGGAATATCCTTCCATGAGGGCCACCCTTGGGTATAAGTAGCTGGGGACGGTGTTCCACAGGTTGAAGACCAAATGAAATCAACTACTTCAGATAAAGAAGTTATGCACTCACCATAACATTCCATCTGAGTAGTTGTACTTCATTTGTCTTCAACCACCCCCCCTCCTTCCCCCGAACATGCTGGCTTTGTAGGTTCTAGAGTACCTCCTTTGGGGCTTAGTTGTGAAGTTGAATTTTGATATTTGTTGGATCGGGTTCTTATTTCTTAGGGACTGCAAACTCAATCTGAGGGAAGGAAGGTGGTAGTAGTGTATTATGGGTAAGGGAGGCACTTGGAGCCCGGAGCAGATGCTCGTGAACTTGCCGGCTTCGATCCGTACCGGATCCATAACCCACAGGTTGAAGACAAATGAAGTACAACTATTCGGATGGAACGTTATGGTGAGTGCATAACTTCTTTTTTTAATACTAGACAAGACAAAAGTCTCAGAGCAGTCTGCTTTTAAAACCTGACAAAGAAGGAAGACCACTCACCTGCATCATCTTGCCTTGCTTTAGTAAGTAACCAGGGAACAGTAGTAGTTTAGATCAGTCAGGAAAATATAGTGAGATTAGTTAAGTACTGTTTTTTCTGTATGTTTGTGAAACTATCCGTCTGTGTTATTTTTAATATTTCTTGTGCTTGTAAGTTGTTTATTCTAAGTGGATATTTAGTATTTTCATGTTTTAAGTATTTATTATTAAATATATTTGCATTTTTCATTGTAGCTGGTCTTTTAAAGAAAATGTTAACCTTTTAGAGTATTTATATTTATTTGGTGACACTGTGGCTGTTCCCGAAAGTCTTGCTGCATTGTCAAACACTACCATTTGTATTAGTATTAATTTTACTCAGTATGATTGGATACCCTTGTAAGAGCCTTAGAGTACTTGGCTTTGGAGTATTCTGGTAGTAGTACCTACCTTATAGTCTTGGCAGAAGGGGCATAACTGGTAAATCTGTGCCACCCTTTCCCAGGTGTGTGTGTGTGTGTGTGTGTGTGTGTGTGTGTGTGTGTGTGTGAAAAATCAAACCTCAAAGAGTGTGTGTCAGTTACTTGGAGCAGGAACCAGAGCACTGGTTTCACAGAGAGGATGGTGGAGGACTTGGCTTGGAACCACTTGGCTGAGGGCTTATCTCTACAGCTGTGCCAGTGGGAAGTCTTTTTGCAGGCCTGGAGAGAGAGAGAGAAACCCAGCCCCCGGACTGAGTGCGTTCCCTGTGTGCTCTTAAGGGAAATTGTGCTTGGTGCAGAGAGCTGCATTTAGAAATACTATGTGTATCTGTTCCAAATGAACATCCCTGACTGGTGTCCGTGGTGAGGATTGAGACTACTTGATTACTAGCCCAGAGTAGGGATGTCGCATATTGGTGAGTAGTGGGTGGTTATTAATTGGATTTCTGTAGTCTGTAGGGAGTTGTCACTGAAGCTGTGTGTTCTCTCAGCAGCCACACGGTAAACATAGTTTAATTTTCACAGTAGTATTTATTTTTTGTTAGTTTAGTTTAGTCAGGGAAAGCAGGCAAAGATGTCAGCAGAGGATTATGGCAAGCTGACAAAGAACCAGTTTGTCAAGGTGTGCGAAGCCAAAAGACTGGTGCATGCCAATGTGACTAAATAAATGATTTCAGTCTTAGTCACAGCTGTAACCCAGATCAGCAACCAGGAAATAATCAGTCTGGTGATGGGCATTTGTAGCCTTAAGAAACAGGACGGCTCACCTTTTCTTCAGAGGACTTAAAAATCTGTGTGGAGTTAGAGACTTGAACTGCAGGCCAAATGTTTGTAATTAGAATTAGCGAAGAGACTGTGTCATTCGGAGGCTTTAGAAAATGAGAGACTGTGGCATTTAGAGGCCAAAAAAAATGAGTAACCGCGCCAGCATTAAAGGAAAATTCTGACCTTTTGTTAGGGTCATGGAGGTAATGGGGAAGGGAATAACTGAACCCCAGATGCAGTAAAGGTCAGTAAATTTCTTCCACAGTTTTCAGAGGGTGATAATTTTGATTGTTTATATACTCTTTCAAATTTATGAATAAAACTATGTAATGTTAACCAAGGGTTCTTGGTATGGTCCATGACCCCCGTACTCCAATGTAAAACTGTAACTACTGTTTTTAAATTGTCTGATATTGATTGTTTAAACTCTGGTAAAGTAAAACAATGTTTATTGGACTGTTTTAACACCTGAAACTTACAGAAAAAGGTATATATTATTATATTGCTGAGTTAAGCACTTATTTTCATTGGTGGGTGAGTGGGTGTAAGGTTACCACTTTTGAAAGTGAGGTAACAAACTTTTAGCACTTTCTCTGAGGACATGAGAATCTGGTTGGCAGACTGGGCTTGTAATTGTGCATATGAACTGTGGAGAAAAGGGAATCTCTACTTAGCAAGCAGGGCATCACTGCACAAGAAGGGATTACCCAGTGTTGCACATGGATATAAATGAACCCATGGTGGGCAACCTAAACTACCCCAGAAGAGTCCACCAGTAACAGGGGAAGTCACTAGTTCAGGTACATGGCTAGGATCAGGGGTTATATGTTTTAAGTGTAACCAGTGGGGCCATGTAGCATACAGATGTCCATGGAAGCAAGATGGGGAACAAAATGGGGGGGCAGCAAGTGGGAATAACAGTATGCCAGTGGTAAGTTGTCTGGAGACAGCAGGAGTACCAAACTATCACTGGAGTTTATATCCTATCTTAGTGGATGGAAAACAGGCCACTACTAAAAGAAAGACAGCCTCTGACCTAACCATTGTGAAGCCTGCAGTATTTAAAGAGGAGCAGTATTTGCTTGGGCAGTCCACTCCAATCAGTGTTTTAAGAGGGACCCCATTCCAAATGCATTTAACCAGGGTTCACCTTGACTGAAAGGTTGGAAAAGGAAGCAAGCAAGTAGGTGTGTTTGAAGCTATCCCTGGAGATGTCTTGATAGGGAATAATTGTGATAATGCAATACACGGGAATGATTGTGATAATGCAATACGTTGTGTACATGCAGTTACCACATAGTCAGGCTTGGAGACAGGCATGTGGGTCTGGTAGCCTAGAGAAGACCCAGACAGACCCCACACCTGAAGCCAGGGCTGGTGAGGTGGCTATTTCAGGGAGGGAGCTACCCTGCAGCAATGAGCCTGAAGGTGAACCACAGCTGCTGTAGGTACTGATGATTCCTTGGACAGAGTGACTGCTAGGGCAGAAGAGTGTGGTAGTACCCAGGTTTATAGAGAGGCACCACTGTTGGAGGATACTAGACTTACTGTGGAAGGGGAGCTGGGAAGGGTCACAAAGGTAGAGTTGAGACAGGCTCAGCTACCTTAAGAGGCTTGAGGGAGGTAGCTAGGGAGATGCACCTGATTCTCAAGGAAAGGGCGAGTGTATACTGGAACAAAGGGTTACTTTATATAGAGTGGACCCCTGAGGGGAGGCTAGAGGGTGAGGTAGTGCAGTAGTTGGTAGTACCTGGAGCCTACCATCTGGCACTTGTAGTCATAACCCATGACATTCCTTTTCAGGTTATATGGTCATAAAGCATACCAAGAGACTTGTTGTGCAGAACGTTTATTGCTCTGTGATTGTAAGGGGTGTAACAGGGTAGTACAGGACCTGTGAGCAGTGCCAAAAAAGTAGGCAAGGTCAAGGCTCCTTTGATGCCTTTGCTTGAGGAGCCATTTCAGAGGGTAGCTATAGATACTGTGGTGTCTCCAAGTACCCCAAGTTCCACAGGGTAGAAGTATATCTTGGTGATAGTAGATTATACTGCTAGATACCCTGAGGCAGTGGCTCTGTCCTCCATCGTGGCAGAGAAGATGGCAACTGCTTTGTTAGATATTTTCAATAGGGTAGGTTTCCCAAAAGAAATACTGACTGACAGGGGTGCCATTTTCATGTCAGACCTGCAGGCTTGTCTGTGGGGGCGCTGTGGGGTAGAGCACCTAAAGATCACCCCTCACCACCTGCAGACTAATGGTGTTGTGGAGAGGTTAAACTCTACACTAAAGACCATACTATGGGCATTTGCAGACCAGTTTGAGAGAGTGTGGGACAAATATTCGCTCTTTTTGCTGTTTGCATACAGAGAGCTACCCCAGGAACCCACAGGTTTTTCACCCTTTGAGATGTATGGCCATAGGGTGAGGAGGGCCTTTAGATTTGATTTGTGATGAGTGGGAATGTGAGTGGAAATCACACAAGGTGTCTGTTGTGGCATATGTCCTAAACCTCAGGACAAGGCTTGGCCCAGAAGAAGCTGGCAGCAGCCCAACAGCAGAAAAGCATCTGGTATGGCAGCAGTGCTTCAGCCCGAGAGTATGCTGTGGGACATCAAGTTATGGTGCTCATTCCTGTCAGACACAGTAAGCTACAGGCAGCTTGGGAGGGACCCTTCAAAGTGGTAAGGAAGGTCAGTGATGTTAGCTACATGGTAAACCTGCTAGGCAGGAGGCAGGGGCACAAATTGTACCATGTTAACATGATGAAGCCTTACCATGATAGAGGGAGGCCCTTGTGCTGAGTATTTGCAGTGGATGGCAGGAGGAGTCTGATGGGAATATGGTGACTGATCTCCTCAGTGAGACTCAGACTGACACCTCAGTGGAAGGGGTAGGAATGTCTCTGTGGCAATCCCCTACCCAGGTTCGAGAAGTCAGAGTGGTGTTGCAGGGGTTTGGGGAAATGTTCACTGGGATACCTGGGTGCACACACCTGGTGCAGCACTATGTGGATACAGAACCCCAAAAGCCTATCATTCAAGCCCCATTCAGGGTACCTGAGTGAGTAAGACTCTGTGTGTGGAGATACAGGAAATGTTGGAACTGCTGGTAGTACAGGAGTGCAGCAGTCAAAGAAAGATGGCAGCACTAGCTTCTGTGTGGACTGCAGAAAACTAATTAGTCACACACAGTCAGATAACTTACCCTATGCCTAGGACAGATAGTCTTAGAACAGCTGGGTGGAGTTAAGTATCTGACCACTACTGATCTGACCAAGGGCTACTGGCAGGTGCCCTTGACACCCACCTCTAGAGAGAGAGGTCAGCTTTTGTGACTCCTTTCGTCTTGTATGGGTTCACAAAGATGCAGTTTGGGATGAAAATGCCCCAGCAACCTTCCAGAGGCTGATAGATTGTATCCTAGCAGGAGATTATGCCCTTGCTTACCTAGATGATATTGCCATCTACAGCCATTTCTGGCAAGAGCACCTTTAGCATGTCAGAGAGGCCCTGGGCAGACTGCAAAGGGCAGGGTTGACTATTAAGCCCATTAAGTGTCAGGTGGGTATGGCAGAGGTCTCCTACCTGGGACATGGAGTGTGGATCAGGCCAGAACCTGCCAAAGTGGAAGCTTTTCAGGCGTGGCCTACCCATGTTACCAAAAAGCAGGTGAGGGTATTCTTGGGGACAGTGGGATACTATAGAAAGT
This sequence comes from Protopterus annectens, assembly GCF_019279795.1. NCBI lineage: Eukaryota > Metazoa > Chordata > Ceratodontiformes > Protopteridae > Protopterus > Protopterus annectens. Next base: position 224,919,334 of record NC_056733.1, read on the forward strand.
TTGTTCCCAATTATAGTAGAATAGCTATTCCCCTTACAGACCTGACGAGGAAAAACAGGCCAGATAAGGTAGTGTGGACCCCAGCCTATGAGCAGGGATTCCAAAAGTTTAAAGGGGCTTTGAGAGGACTCAGTGTATTAGCCAATCCAGATTACAGCAAAGAATTTGTTGTGCAAGTGGATGCTTCGAACCATGGGGTGGGGCTGTACTCGGCCAGATTTTCTCAGAGGGTGAAGAGCAGCTATTTTTATATCTTAGCTGTAGACTCCAACCCAGGGAGTAATGTTATGCAGTTGAAGAAAAAGATTGTCTAGCCATAATAATGGGCACTGCAGAAACGTCAATCATATCTGTATGGAAGGAAGTTCATTGTAGTTACAGACCACAATCTCTTAACATGGCTACATCGAGCCAGCCAGCAAAATTCCAAGTTATTAAGGTGGAGCCTAGGGTTGCAAGCATGTGATATATGATAGTGCAGCACTGTAGTGGAGTTAGCAATGCCCAATGCAGATGGGCTGTCAAGACAGGGTATGGGTTAATGTGTTCCCAGACAGGCTCATGCCCCTCAAGCCACTTTTCTCAAGGGTCACTTGAAAAATTAGCTAGAGTCTTCAAAGGGGGGAGAGAGAGGTATGACAATGTGAGGTATTGGCAGCTATGCCAGAAGAAGTAGGGCAGTTTATGTGTAACATATGCCAGCATACATAGCTGAAGTTTTGTAAAGAATTATATGTCATTTGTGTATCAGACTGATTTGTACAGATGCTTGTGTTCAAAACATATTTATAAAGCTGCTTATGTTAAAGGACCAACAGGTGGGTCCTGCTGGACAGAAAAGAAATACACCTGTATATCAGGCTGTATTGTAAATGTTGAAATGAATATTTTGTAACTGAGGATACTGGAAGAGAAGAGTTTAGTCTCAGTCCAGCTAACTCTGAAAATAGTCTGAAATAAAATTACGTAGTTTAGCCCTTTAAGATTGTATCTGACAGTTCTGATTGCAGCCAGAGACAAAATGTCTGTGAAAACCAGAACTAGGAATCCTGTGAACTAATTGCTACTCTGAAAGGGTGCAAGTTTTGAAATAGTTTTCTAGATTCCATATGCTATAACACGTCTCAGCAAACCTCTGTCTGTATATGGTAACACAAATATGCTAAAGTCTGGTTGAGTTTTTAGTAGGACGGGAGGCAGTGTGGGAACAAGAAATCAGATAACCAGATGTATGTGATATCATTCTGTAATCCAGCACTGAAATGCTGTTTTAATACTAGATGAAACAGAAGGTCTCAGGGCAGTCTGTTTTTGAAACTGAGAAGAAGGAAGACCACTCACCCACATCATCTTGCCTTGCTTTAGTAAGTAAACAGGGAATGGTAATTGCTTAGATCAGTCAGGAAAATATATTGAGAATAGTTAAGTACTGTGTGTGTGTGTGTGTGTGTGTGTGTGTGTGTGTGTGTGTGTGTGTGTGTGTGTGTTTGAAACTATCCATTTGTGTTATTTTTAATATTTTCTGTGATTGAAACTGTGCTGTTATTGTAAGTAGATATTTAGCATTTTCATATTCTTTTATTAAATATATTTACACTTTTCATTTCTAGTCTTTTAGAGAATATTTTAACCATTGAGAGTACCTACATTTTTTGTGACGCTTTGGCCGTTCCTGGAAGCCTTGCTGCATTGGTCAAACATTGCCATTTGTATTAGTATTAGTTTTACTCAGTATAATTAGGTGACCTTGTAAAAGCCATAGAGTAGTTGGCTTTGGAGTGTTCTGGTGGCTCTAACCTAGCTTACAGTCTGGGCAGAGGTGGCATAAGTGGTAAATCTGTGTCAGCCTTTCCCAGGTGTGTGTCTGTGTGAAAATCAAATCTGAGTGTATGTGTCAGCTTCTTGGAGCAGGGACACAGAGCACTGCCTTCACAGAGAGGGTGGTAAAGAACTTGGCTTGGAACACTCGGCTGAGGACTCAACTCTACAGCTATGCCAGTGGGGGAGTCTTTTTTGGGGGCCTGGAGAGAGAGAGGGAAACCCAGCCCCTAGACTGTGTGCGTTCCCTGTGTGCTGTTAAGGGAGATTGTGCTTGGTGCAGTGAGCTACATCTGGAAATACTGTGCATCTATTTTTGTTCCAAGTGAACGTCCCTCACCGGTGTCTGTGGTGAGGATTGAGACTCCTGGATCACTGGCCCAGAGGAGGGGCATTACAGCCTACATTCCATTGTTTGTTTCTGTGCTGGCGCAGATAAGTGTCACATTGTTTATTTTTATAGGTTCATAGGTTCATAGGTTCATACTAGGCTATCTGCCCAAGGGCATTTATAAGCCTAGCCCATAGTTATGTGGCTTTCGCCACCCCTTTAGTTTGAATAAAAACTATGCCTATCATTTTTCTGTGCCTCTGTCAAGCAGTGACACTGAAGTAATCCCTGGGGTATATCTGCGATCTCCCATCCATTGGTCAAGATTCCTCTTGAATAAGGCCAGCGAGGTGCTCTGCCTCACATGTACCGGGATTTTGTTCCACAGCATAGGGAGTCTCTGGGTGATGAATCTGTCCCTCCAGCACGTTCTATTTATAACCGTGTCAAGGTTTAAGTCTCCGCCCTTGTGGTTCTGAGGGATCTAGATTTTTGAGGTGAAGCATATTCATCAAATCTGGGTTTGACATGGCCTTATATGTCAGGCACAGGTCACCTCTGAGCAAGCGGTATGAGACTGAATAGAGCTGGAGTTCTTTCAGTCGGGCAGCATAAGACATATTTTGAGACCCTTTATCCTTTTGGTGAGGAACTTTTGGGGCCTTTCAAGCTGCAGCAGGTGTCTGGTCAGATACATTCGAACGGGGCATTGTACTCAATCATAGGTCTGAGTGATGAGTACAGGGGGACGATGACCTCCCTTGATCTAGATGTGAATCCCTTCATGATCAGGTGGGCGATATAGAAGGTTTTCCTAACTACTTTAGCAACATGAGTGTCAAGCGAAGGCTACTGTCAACTTGGGTCCCCAGATCCCTGATGACTTTTCTGTGCTCAGTGGATTGCCACCTATATGGTAGCTAGGGGTAACCTTGTTTTTCCCGAAGGGTATGACTATGCATTTTTTGGCGTTTAACTTCAGGCCATGGCAATGGCACCAGTTATCCGTTTCTGTGAGGCCCTTCTGGAGGATATCTGTGTCAGATGTGTTTTCGACTATGGCGCCCAGTTTGCAGTCATCTGCAAACTTTGTCAGCCATAACCCTCCTGTGTTTGCTTGTACTTCAGAAAAGTAGATGCCGAACGAGTGGACCCAGGACTGAGCCCTGTGGGACACCACTTGTGACAGGCTTTGAGTCTGACATGGCTCCAGCAACTCTGACCCTGTGGGTTCTGTCACTTAACCAGTTTGCAACCCATCTTGTGATGTATGGGTTTACATTCAAGCTGATGAGTTTTTCGATGATACCTGAGTGGGTTATTGTGTCGAAGGCCTTTGCCAGGTCGAGGTAGGCTGTATGGACTGCCTTTCCCTCATCAATGGCCTTGGTGACTGTCTCGAAAAAGTCAACCAAGTTTAAGAGGCAGGATCTGCCTTTGACAAAGCCAAACTGGGTTGGATCCAAAGTCTGCAAGTTCCCTATGTCTTTATTTATGAGTTCCATTATGATCCTCTCCATGGCTTTGCAGATAAGGCTTGTCAAGCTAATGGGGCGGTAATTTCCAGGGTCTGTGGAGGCACCGCCCTTATGAAGTGGGACCACAGTCGCCGTGCGCCACTCCTTGGGTACGTATCCTGAGGTGAGGCTAAGATTAAACAGCGGTCCTAACTGTGGGTTTAATTCCTCGTTGAGTTCATGAAGCACACAGCCGGGGACACCATCCGGTCCCATGGATGCTGTGTTTTTTGCCTTAGTGAGGGCAGTTCTCACCTGGGCGTTGGAGATGTTTGGGGGGCTACAATCCTCTGGAATAGATATCTCTCCTTTTGGGGGAGGGGGAGAGAAGTTTGCACTGAACCTGTCAGCCAGTATGTTAGCAATGTGTGTAGGTTCAGTAATTTTCACATCATTTTGAACTAATTCTGAGCATATCTGGGAGTTTCCTCCTAGGTTTCTAACATAGCTAAAGAAGGCCTTATGATTGTCTTTAGAGTCCTTGGCGATTTTTCTCTCAAAATTTGCCTTGGATGATTTTATGAGAGCTCTTAGTTTTTTACTTATAATGATCAAAGGTGTCTTACCTTTCAAGGATTTTGCTCTATCTTGTAGTAGCTTCCTCCTTTTGTTGTACTTGCTTTTTTGTTGCTTGTGGAGATTCATGTCATCCAAGAAGGGTAAATGCCAGTGTCGGAGATAAATTCCCTGTAAAGACCACCACAAACAGTGTTTGTTTTGCCTTGGCGTATTGCACAACCATAAATACTGTTCTGCCAAGCTTTTGTACCAAAAATCTTACATAGTAGACTTTCTTCTTTGGTGCTGTATCTTGAGAATCAGTGACTTAAACTTTTTGAGAATGATAGTATGGAGGGAACTTCGTCATCCGAGGGACAGCTGTCAAGGAAGAAGAAGGCTAAGAAGCCTAGGTCAAAATTTTCCACTCTCCAGCCACTGCCTGACATTGCCGCCAAGGTAAGTGAATGGCTGGAGGTTTGTCCAGCTTTATTGGATTCCTCTGCTGTGGTTGGAGGCCAGTGACAATCCAGCTTTAAGTAAGCCCGAGGAGGCTTTGCAGATGCCTGTTTCGGATGTTCAGGGTGAACCATGTTGGATAATTTCTGAGGGGTCTAGGGATCTTCCTCAGAGAAGACGTTCCCACTAGTATTGAATGTTATGGTGGGGTCAGAGCCTTGTAAGTTTTATAACCCAGATATCCCATTAAAGAAAACAAAAAACTAAACTTGTTTCTCCAGCCCCTAGGGATCCTGAGAATGAGTTGCAGGCCTACACTCGGGGTTTGTTTATTGCTTTGATGGCATTGAAACCCTCTCAGGATGTTTCTGTTCCACCTCCCCCTTGGTCCTCTACTCCACTTAGAAGACCCACGGAACAGGATTCCTCTGAGGAGTTGGATTCTGATGAGGAATCCCTTGCTTTACTCTCTTCATATTCCTTCTCCTTTGGACTATGGGGTCAGAGGAAAAGGAATCTACCAGTCCTGATACTGCCTTTGAAGAGATTTCTTTTGGGAACAGAATGTCCAGGATGATGGAGTCTTTTAAATGGGATTGTGCTCGGGTCTCTGAGATCCACAAGAGTTACTATGAGTTGTTGCAGATGGAGTCTCTTAAACCTTCTGCTATTTCTCCTAATTCGGCTACTTTGTTGGATGTTTTTTCCAGTGTGTGTAAAACTGAATGTGAAGTTGTTCAATCTCGCCTTCATTCTTACTGATGGGTTCGGAGCCGATCCTCTGCTCCGGGTCGGCCAATTTGCAAAGCTCAAGGTCTCTTAAAGCTCGAGGCAAAGCCTTATCCCACAATGTACCACTACATCCCCCAGATCTAGTTTGCTACTGCAACTGATCGTGCTTTTCTCTACAGCTCAGGCCGTTGGAGAGATAAGTTTAATATTTTCAGCTATTTGTTTCTGAATAATTACCTTTTGCTGGTTAGTAGGTTTGTCATAGTGTTGTGGTTAGTACGGTTTATCAGTTTTTTCGAATTTATATCTATTTTTTTGTTTTATATATATCTCTAGTTTTTGGGCATTGGCCCAGTTTCTTCTGTGTTAGCCATTTGGCTTATTTGCCCTATCCTAAGCCGAGTTAGGCTCTTGCAGTTTTCTGCAATTTTTGTTAGCTGGTTAGGCTCTTGGCCATTTGTTATTTCCCTTAGCCTGTTAGGCTTTTTCTGTTTGCACAGTCTTTAGAGGTTACAGTAAACTGTCTTTTGTTACTTATAGCTGGTTAGGCTTAGTTGCTTTTTCTGACAAGGTGGTGGTGTTTCCATTGCTGACTTTCACAATGTCTGAGAAGGCAAAGTCAGGGTTTAAAAGATGCCCTAAATTTAGTCAAAAGATGTCAATAACTGATGGCCACTCCACATGCGTGTATTGCTTGGGTGAGGTCTATTTACAGGAGGTTTGTTCCATTTGTCATGGGTTCATCTCTAGAGTTTTGGCTGAAAGGAAACATAAGCTAGTAGAGCGGGGATTGATTGTCTGCTTTCCAATCAGACTTGGATTCTGCTCCGGGACAACCAAAACCTTCTTCTCCAGCCTCTTCCACTAGTTCGGCTCCAAAGGGCTCTTCGGTTCCAAAATCTTCAAAAAAGGCTACGATATCGGCTCCAGTGTCATCGGAACTGACCAATACAGGTTGTTGGTAGGAGCCGGTCTCCAGTCTTGGAACCCGTATCTCCTACCTGGAGATCCCCAATTCTGGGTTCACCGGTTCCGTCAGTGGTTTCCTCTCAGGCTTCCAGACTCTCTGATTCGGACATGGACTGAGTGTTGCAGTGGCTTTTTCAGGATCCGGCGCTTGCTAAAATTCTGTCGGCTTCGACTCAAGCAGCTTTGGAACTGACAAAGTCCTCTCATGTTGTTTCTGCTCCTCCTCTGACTCGAATCGAGACATTGGAGCTGGAGGAGGCTATTCAGTCGTTTGTGGAGCCGTTGGTACTGACACTCACTTCTGACCACCTTGATGTCCTCTGCTCTGGTGGTGGAATCTGGGAGCCGGCACACTCTCCTGTTGGTTCTGGGGGGGGGGACCAGTACATCGGTTCTGACTCTTCCTCTTGGGGCTTCGGCACGGAAGAGTTCGGCTCCTACCTCGTGCTCGGAGCCGATGATTCTAGTGTGGGAAGAGTCTTCAGCGTCTTCGGAGCCGGGTGCTTCCTTGCATCAAAGCCATAGGGCCTTCGATGCCATGAAGAGGGCTTTGTCCCCCTGGACTACCACAACCTCTGCTATGGCCACCTCCTCCCGAAAGGCGCCTGAATCTTCTCCGCTACCACAAGTTCACCATAAGCGTAGGGACCCGGAGCCCTAAGACACCCCTTTGGGGAAACACTGCTCTTCCGAGACCTCCCCAGAGATTCCCACTGAGGAGGTTCCGTGGAAGAGGTTATGTAAGAGGAGACATTTAGATTGCCCCTAGTAATCCGTCACGGACACAGATTTGAAGGAATCCGAAGGGTCCCTAAGATTCCCCTCTGAGGATATCTCCTTCGGGAATATCCTTGAGATCCTTAAGCAGAAGTTGGACTGGCAGCCCCTAAACCCTACCGAGGACGAATCGGTGCTCCTGAAAGCTTTCGGGTCCCGACCTTCCACCTCTTGGGTGTCTCCACCCTTCGATGAGTTGATGGATCTTTTGTCTTGAAGGGAGTGGGAATCACCAGATTCTATGGAGCCTGTTCCTAGAAGGCCCAACAAATACATTTCAGCGCCTCAAGATAAGTCCTCCTTATTCAAACCCATACCTGTTGTTGCCATGGTGGTGGCGGCAGCCACTAAAAAAGAGATGTCTGAGACTTCTACGTCTGTCCATCCGCCTAATAGAGAGTCTAGGGTCATGGACAGATACAGGAAGCGCATGTTCAGTTCTGCAACCTTTGCCCTTCGGTCATTGAACTATCTAACCGACTTCACAAGGCTTCAGAGAGATCTCCTGAAGGAGCTTGGAGATGCTCTCCAGGGTGCAGTAGCTGATTCTGCAGAGGACAGAGTGATGTCTCAGCTTGCTACCCTCAACTCCATCGTAAACGCTTCCATGCGCCTCATGTCTTGCGCAGCTGATGGAACGAGTAGGGCTGCAGGTACAGGAATTTGCTTTGCAAAGACATTCCTGGATGCACTTATGTTCTTTTGCGGAACCTTTCAAGTCGTCATTTGTGAATGCCCCCTTCGATGGTTCTTCCTTGTTTGAATCAAAAGTTAGAGACCCTCACCAGATGTGAGCAAGACAGTAAGACTCTATCTGCTGTAGGAGTCTGTTTTTCTACCCCTAGTAGACCTTATCCCAAAGATCAATGGGGAGGGAAAATGTGGCTCTGTAAGACCCAAGGAGCCTTTCCGAACTCAAGGTGAAGCCTCCTCCAGGGGCAGAGGGGGGAGCAATGGTGGAAGACAATGCCCACACGGCAGAGGGGGTCCGCAGAACCAGGGTGACAGGGATCAGTTCCTTGGAAACCCCTATCAGTGCTCCTGAAAGGAGGCCTGACTGTCCTGCTCTGTTTGTCTTTGTACCTAGGCACCTGGTTAAAAATCTCAGAAGACTGATGGGTACAAAACGTTATATCCAGAGGATATTCCATCCTTTTTTCTCTCATAACCCAGACCAACAAAAGGAATCCCAGATGTTTCACCCAGTCTATGGGATGTGTCATCCATAGAGGTCCAGAAACTCTTGCAAAAAAGAGTCATCCAGCCAGTCCCAGCAGGCCAACAAGGATCCGAACTTACTCAAGATTCTTTTTTTAGTACCAAAGAAGACAGGGGACTGGAGACCTATATTGGACCTCAGCAGACTCAACAAATATGTAGTAAAGATGAAGTTACGGATGGTTACGCTTCAGTCCATTCTCCTGTTTTTAGGGAGGGACAATTGGATGTGCTCTATAGATCTCCAGGATGCGTACTGCCATATCAAAATGGCCAGGCCATCCTGGGATGATCTGCGCTTCAGGCTGGGAGCCAGTCACTTCCAGTTTCAGGCCCTGCCCTTTGCTCTCACTACAGCTCCCAGAGTGTTCACCAAATGTATGGCAGTGGTCATGGCTCACTTGAGACATTTAGGAATCTGGGTGTTCCCTTACTTGGGCGGCTGGCTCCTTACTGCCCCCACCAGGCATCAACTTATTCGGGCAAGGGACACTAGATAGATTTATGCTTACAACTGGGTATTACGATAAATTTAGAAAAGTCTGCTTTATTGCCAACGCAGTGTATAGTCTTTATAGGAGCAGACTTAGACACGGTCAGCATGTCCCTGAAACTCCCTCCCGAAAGAATGATTACCCTTCGACAACAAACTGTGGATCTCCTGTCAAGACAAAAAGCACCAGCATCACAGATTCTCAAGCTGCTCAGCACTATGGCAGCAGCGATTTTTGCAATACCCCTTGCGAGATCTCGCATGCGCATTCTAAAGTGGCTACTATTCACACAGTGGACATTTCAGGACTTACCGATGAATCACCAGTTCTGATTACCAACTCTTGCAAGGACTATCTTTGGTAGTGGCCAACATCTGAGATGGTGACTATGGGATGCCCATTTGTCCTCCCGACTCCAGTTGTAACAGTAACCGTGGATGCCTCCCTGATCGGGTGGGGGGGCATTATCAGGGACGGTCAGCCCAAGGTACATGGCAGGCTCATGAGGCTCATTTGCACATAAACGTCTTGGAGATGAGAGCAGTTCTTTTAGCGTTGCAGTCCTTTCACGACTGTCTTCACCTAGGGATGATTGCAATCCAGTCAAACGTCCATAGTCTGGTACATAAACAAGTATGAACCAAATCTTACCCCCTATGTCAAGGGGCTCTAAGATTATTGAAATGGGCAGAGTCCACCCAGTGTTTTCTGACAGCAGTGCACATTCCGGGGAAATCCAACATGATAGCGGGCAGACTCAGCAGAGCTATTCTGTTGCCTCATGAGTGGCCTCTCAAGAATGAAGTAGCGGAAATGATTTTCCACTGATGGGGCCAGCCTTGCTGTGACCTTTTTGCCACCCCCACGAACACCAAGTGCAGCAACTACTTTGCCCTGATCCCTCAACAGGGACAACCCCTGAGGGACGCACTTGTCCACGATTGGCCCCGGGACTCTTATATGCTTTCCCTCCCTTTCCCCTGGTTCCCAAAGTCTTAAGAAAGCCAGTTTTCTGGGCAGGACATTTATCTTAATAGCCCCATATTGGCCTCACCAAATTTGGTTCCCCTTCCTGAAGCCTCATCTACTGGAGGAGCCTTGGATCCTGGACCCAGTGCCGGATCTGTTGACCCACTCGTCAGGAGCTCTTAACCCTTCTCTCCATCAAACTGATAGCTTGGCTGCCCCATTTCCCAGAATAGACAGGTTCCAGAATTTATAAGAAGGGGCTCAACATATTCTCTTGTCTCACAAATCTTCAACCAGGAAACTTTACCTCAGTAAGTGGAATAGGTTTTCCATCTGGGCACAGCAGAATAACATTGACCCTTTTCTGTCGTCCATTTCGGATATTTGGAATTTCTAACAAAACTGTTCAATGAAGGAGCTACAGTAGAAACCATTCGAGTACAACTGGCTGCTATTTCTAATTTTCATATAGGTGCATCTGAAAATGGTATTATGCCTAATAAGCTGGCTAAGGCTTTTTTGAAAGATACGATGCACTTAAAACCACCGATCAGATCTCCTACTACTTTTGTCCTGACCAAGATTATTCTTCCACCCTTTGAACCTGCCTCTTCTTGTGAACTAAAATATCTTTCTTGGAGGACCATTTTCTTGGTGGCCATTACATCACCACGCAGAATTTCCGAATTGCAAGCCTTTTCTATCAAGCAGCCGTACTTAGTATTTCACAAAGATAGGGTTTCCCTCAGGACGAATCCATCGTTCTTAACCGAAAGTGTGTTCAGAATTCACACTTAATCAGATGATTGAATTGCCTGCTTTTTTCCCAGTCATTCAAATCAGTTGGAATATATTTTTCACTAACTTGACATCCATAGACAACTTTGCTTCTATTTGGACAGGACAAAAGACCACAGAAGGGCTGATCAGCTGTTTGTCTCCTTCTCGGATTCTAAAAACGGTGCACCGGTCTCCAAATCTACTTTGTGTAAATGGCTCTCTGATTGTATATCCTTTATCTAGAGTGAAACGGGTATTGCATTACATAAAGTCAAGGCTCATTCTACAAGAGTGGTTTCTATTCTGCAGCCTTCTTGACCAGGTTACCTATTCAATTTGTGCAGCTGCCACCTGGTCAAATCCACATACCTTTATATCTCACTACAAAGTGGACAAGGCCTCCAAGGACAGAGCTTCATTTGGGTCTGCTGTCCTGAAGCAGGTATTCCCGTGAGCCACCCAAGATTGTGGTGCTGGGGATGCTACCCATCAGTAAGAATGAAGGTGAGATTGAATAACTTCACATAAAGAAGTTGTGTACTTACCATAATGTTCCATGTGAGTTGTTCTTCTCGCCTTCATTATTACAGACCCCCACCTACCCCCTTCCTATGTCTGGAAGTTCAAGAGGTTCTATCTTGGTTTTGGTTCTCCTGAGGAGTTTCCTCTCTCAGTGGTCTGTATGATTTCCTTAAAATCTTGGGTAGGTTTTACGCTAGTTGGCAGCAAACAAGATCTGGGGAATGTAGTGGTGCATTGTGGGATATGACTTTGGCCTCGAGCTGTTGGAGACCTCGATCTTTGCAAATTGGCCAACTCAGAGACTAGGATCGGCTCCGAACCCATCGGTAATAATGAAGGTGGGAAGAACTACTCACATGGAACGTTATGGTAAGTACATAACTTCTTTTTCTCAGCCCCCTGCTCCCAAGAAACCTGATAGGTTTTATAGGGTGCCTGAGGACAGTAACTTTTTGTGCGTGTCCGGCTGCCTCAAGTGGTGTCTGTAGCCTCTGACAAGCTTTCTCAATGTCTTCCTTCGTGCAAGTTACTGTCTTCTGATAAAGACAGCAGAACCATGGAAAGGCTAAGTAAGAAGGTTTACACCTCGGCTACCCTGGCATTTAGTGGTATTAATTATCAGGCCCATATATCCAGGTATGTGTTGGCTGTCCTATCTCAGGCTTGTCAGGTTACTTGTGATCTTCCAGACTCTGAGGGGAAAACTTATGCTCTTTCCCTGTTAGGGACTTCGCAGGTGATTCATCATTCCAGCAAGTATAGTTATGATGCAGCAGATGCTTCTTCTAGGGTTGCTGCTTTTGAGTCATTGAGGTATTCTTGGCTTCAGCTTCAACCATTGCGTGATGATATCAAGGCTAAGTTGATGGATGCCAGTCTTGATAATAAACACTTGTTTGGGGAAGCTACTGCTGATTTGTCTAAGCCCCTTTAGGATAAAGGGAAGGCTTTCCAGGAACTCAAATGTGTATTTGTTTCTCCTGTGCTTAAATTTCAGAGAAACTACCCCAATAAGCCAGCCTTTGTTCGCAGGCAGTCACACTCTCCTCCTATGAGCAAAAGGGGTGGCAAGAGGGACTCCTCCAGCTAAGGCTGCACCGACTTCAGGAACTCGGAAGTGTTCCTTTCCAGATAAATCAAGTGCTGTCTTGACTGTCCATTTCTTCCTAGCCATGTTCCCCTTTCTCTTTGCCCCCCTCTCTCTCTCTCCCCCTGTTTGGCTACAGATTACTTGGGATTCCTGGGTTCTGTTCATTGTTCACCAGGGGTATTTCATGATGTGGAAATCCCTTCCCCATTTTATGGGCATTCCTCAGCCTCCTCTGGAAGAATTCCCCTTTTTCCTAGAGGTGCTTTGGGACCTTTTGATTCATGGTACTATTCAAGAGGTGCCTGTGTTCCAAAGAGGTAAGGGTTTACTCCAGGATGTTTCTAGTGCCCAGGAAATAGGGTATTTGGAGATCAGTTCTAGACCTGTCTTATCTAAACACTTTTTTCTGAAGGTACGCACTTTTTGAATGTTGTCCCTTCAGACTCTGTTTCCTCTTTTGCTTCGTCAGGCTTGTACTCTGTCTTTGGATTTCAAGGATAATTGTCTCCATCTTCTGAGCCATTCCCTTTTCAGGAAGTTTCTGCATTTCTCTGCTTCCTGGCACTTTTAGTTCTCTGCTTTGCCCTTCGGCCTTTCTACTGCCCCAAGGGTATTCACCAAATGCCTTGCTCCTGTAATTGCTTTTTTGCAGGCTTCAGGGGATCGAAATATTTTCCTTTCTTGGTTGACCTCCTGTTTCAGGCATCCTCTCCAAACAGCCTGTTGTAGAACCTTCATTTTGCTGTTTCCCTTCTTTATGACCCTGGGCTTCACAATAAATGTCAAAGTCTTCTCTGACTTCCTTCTCAGGTTCTTGTTTTTCTGGGTTGAAGGATTCAAATGTTGCTTATGCTGGTATCCCTGCCTTCTCCCAAAGCTTTAACTTTAATTTCCTTCTTTCAAACTTTTCTTCCTCTGGCCTCCATTACAGCGAGGGAGTTTGAGAACTCTAGGATTTATGATATCCACCATCTCTATAAGAAAGTTTCAGTGGTTCCTGAAGTCTGTTTGGCTTCAATATGCATGTCCTCTGAAATTTGTAGTTCCTCTTCTACCTGGTCTTCAAGAAGGAGCTTCACTTGGTGGTTCCAGCAGTTGTCTCCAAATTCAGAGCTCCATTTTCATCCCCCTTCTTTCGTCTCAGGAGCTGTTCACAGACACTTCAGACATGGGATGGGGAGCAGTTTTTGTCTCCTGAAAGGTGCAGGGGGTCTGGTCTTATCTTTAGCAGAAGGAGTACATCAGAGTCAAAAAGAAGAGAGCTCTTCTGCTGGCTTTTCATCCTCTTTTCTCCACAGGAACTTTCAAAATGTTTACAGACAGCTCCATAGTGATGTGGTATGTAAACAAATAGGAGAGAACAATATCTTATCTTCTTTGCCAGTTGGCACTCCTGTTATGGGATCTTGCTGTCCAGTATCAAGTGACTGACAGTTTACATTCCCTGAGGTCAAAACATAGTAACAGACACTCTGAACAGGTCTTTAACTCAATCCCACGAATGGATGCTTCACAGAATTATGATGTTCTTCATCTCACATTGCTGCAGTCATAACCTGTGGGTAGTCCACTGTCCTCGGTCGGCCCGAATACCAAAGTATTAGGCTGGCGTCGGTCATGGGCGCTCAGATCTGACGTCAGTGCGTCCCGGTATTAAAGAGCATGACCGACGTCATATCCTCAGTCTTTTTTGACGCATGGTCCGAAGCAGAAGCAGCGTTTGCAAGTGCCGTTCGGCGTTCTGAAATTTTCGTATTTCGAGTTTCAGACCGAAACCAAGTTGGGCTAAGTACCCGTTGGGAATATTTTGTTTTTCTTGCCTCAGTTAATTCCGGATGTCAGAAAAAGTGAATAATTGTATTTCTTGTGGGAAACAAATACCGCATAGGGATTACCACTCTCTTTGTATTCCTTGTTTGGGGCCTGAGCACGACGTAGTCGGGTGTCGCTTTTGTGCTAGGTTTAATAAGCGCACCATTAAACGTAGGTTAGATTGCGCTAGGCTTGTCTTTGGGAAGCGGTGTAATTACAATATGCCGTCGGATCCTCCGACGCCCGCTTCTGCTAAGAAGCGCAAGGATAAGTCGTTAAGGTCCAAGCAGGATGAGTCGTCCGTTCCGGACGCCGGTTCTTCTGAAACTACGCTGGAAGCTGTGGATCCAGCCGAGGTTTCAGCTGAGTCTCAGGGGGAGACTTTAATTTTGCAAGATGTGGCCTCACAGGAGTCAGGTCAGGCTGAAGGGGCCTCTCAGGTTGCTGTACTCCCTTCTTTGCCTAAGGTGGTTAGGCCTTCTCCTTCAGTCTCTAAGGTACCTTCTAAGGGCAGGCCTGGTTTGCCCTCCTCAGGTGTCAGTCCTAGTTCTGCAGGCTCTGTGCCTAAAAAACACATGCTTAAAATGGCAGAAGATTTAATTTCCTTAATCAGGGGTTCTATGCCCCCTCCAGATAAGAGGCCTAGGGTGGAGCCAGAAGTGGAAAGTTTGGAACAGGTTTCAGATTACTCAGAGTCTTCAGCTGAAGACACTCAGGATTTTCCTCCTTATTCAGATTCGGACGCAGAGGATTCCAGTCCTTCTGCTTCTCCTCCAGAGGATTTTTCCTTCTCAGAAACCTTGCATTCTATGAGGGAGCATTTTAAATGGGAAGGTCAGGATTTCTGATTCGAAAGAGGCTTAGGGAATTTTTGCTTTTGCCTCAACATCGGCCCTTAGCTATACCTCCTGTTTTGGATGTTGTTCAGGATGTTTTCTCTGAGGCTTCCCTTAATCCAGACTCTTTGCCTCCTGCCAGTTAAACCTGATAGGTATTACAGGGTGCCTGAGGCTCATAAATATCTGTATAAGAGCCCAAGGGCTGATCCAGAAACTATTAGTCAGGGACCTAAGGGAGTCAGGGCTTCTGTTGTAAAGAATCCAGTTCCTATGGATAAAGAATCTAGAGCTTTGGATAGGTGGGGTAAAAAAGTGTACACCTCCTCCACTCTAGCAATGAGGGCTTTAAATTGCCAGTTTCATATGTTAAAGTACCAGAATTTTCTCCTTACTCAATTAAAATCTAAGGTAGATGCTTTAGCAGAGGGCGTAGAGTGTAAAGAATTACAGGAGTTAGTTCATGCCTCTGATCAGGTGGGTAAGCATTCCTTGCAGTGTGGTTTCGATGCTTTACAGGCTTCTTCCAGGGTGGCTGCCACTGGATCAGTTCTTCAGGCACGCCTGGCTTAAGGATCAGAGTTTGTCAGAGCATGTTAAAGCTAGAATTTTGGATGCTCCTTTACAGTCAGAAGTTTTGTTTGGTCCTCCTGTGGAGTCTGTTTTAAAGAAAATGGAAGACCAGGCTAAGTCTATGCAGACTGTTAAAGATTTTTTGCAGGTGCAGCCCCCTAAGTTTAGCAGAAATTGGCCTACTAAGGGATGGGCTTACCCTTCTTCTGATTTACAGTCTAGGGGCAGATCTAGACGTGGTAGGGGCAGAGCTCAGGGTTCTTTCAGGCCTAGAACGTGGAGTTCCCCTGCACCATCTACAAGTGAGGGCAGGGGCCAGTCCTTTCGTAAACAGGCCCAATGACCTGCATCTTCAGCTGCCAGATTCCTCCTGTCTGGCAGCTCCTTTGGGAGGAAAGTTAGCACTTTTCAAGCAAAAGTGGCTTTTAGTCACCCAGGACAAATGGGTACTGGACATTATAAACCGAGGCTACAAGTTTTATTTCCACACATTGCCTCCTTTCAAAGGCATGCCAGGCGTTCCTCCTCAGCAAAGAGTAGAGGCTCACAAACAGATTTCTTTACTTCTTCAAATGGGGGCTATACAGCAGGTCCCTTTGTCAGAAGTGGGCCTAGGATTTTATTCTCGCCTGTTTCTTGTACCAAAGAAAGGAAACACTTGAAGACCAATTTTGGATTGATCTATCCTCAAAACATACCTGGACATTCCAAAATTCAAAATGTTGATGTTGCAACAACTTCTGCCTCTGTTGGGCAAAGACCACTGGATGGTAACTCTGGATCTCAAAGAGGCTTATCTTCATGTTCCTATCAGACCCAGTTGCAGGAGATTCCTGCGTTTTCGGGCTGGGACTTTACATTATCAGTTCTCTGCATTGCCCTTTGGCTTATCTACTGCGCCCAGGGTGTTCACAAAGGTTCTGGCCCCGGTGATAGCCTTCTTAAGGTTAAGAGGAATACAAATTTATCCTTATTTGGACGATTGCCTGATTCTTGCTCAAGACGAAAACAAGCTTCTTCATCATCTACAGTATGTTATGGCAGTGTTAAGGTGCCTAGGGTATTCTGTGAACGAAACAAAGTCCAGTCTAGTACCCTCTCAGGAAATGTGATTTCTGGGTGTGAGACTGAATACAGCTTCCCAGATGGCTTTTTTGACCCCGGACAAGCAAAGAAACCTTACTCTTTACTTCCAGCAATTGTCTCTACGGTCCAGGCTGACTGCAAGGACAGTCCTTCAAGCCTTGGGATTCATGGCATCTTGTATTCTGGTGCTTCCCAATGCCAAACTGCATATGAGGAAGCTACAATGGTATCTCAAAAATGTATGGACACAACACTGCCACGATCTGGACACTGTCATTCAAATAATACCTTGCATTCAAAAGGAATTTTTGTGGTGGGCTCAGGAATGTCACCTAACCAAGGGACTCTCTGTGACCCGACCAGAGGCGAGTCAGATCTTAACGACAGATGCCTCGGACAAGGCTTGGGGAGCACACCTCAATGGAAAGTGGGTTCAAGACACGTGGCCTGCCAGACTTCTACATTTACATATCAACTTGAAGGAGATGTTAGCAGTCCAATTTGCATTGATGGCTTTCAAGGATCTACTTCACCCGGGACAAGTGTTGATTCAAACAGACAACACAACTGTCATGTGGTACATCAACAAGCAAGAGGGAACCCATTCGTACCCTCTTTGCAGACAAGCTATGATTCTGTGGGAGACTGCTCTCAGTATGCACCTCACTCTTCAGGCAAGGTTTCTGCCAGGAGCACAGAACTCCTTAGCAGATGTTTTGAGCAGACAGATGGTGGATCCCCACGAGTGGAAGTTGGATCCTCATGTATTTCGACAGTTGACAGTGATATGGGGGACTCCAGACATAGATCTGTTCGCTTCTCCACTGAATTTCCAGTTGCCAAAGTTTTGCACAAAGATGTTTCATCCCACAGCTTGGAAAGTGGATGCTCTATCATTCAGTTGGAGCAATCTTCACGTTTATGCCTTTCCTCCTCTGCCTCTCCTTCCCAAGGTGCTCTTGAAGGTCAGACAAGACAAGCCCTCCATGATTCTAATAGCTCCAGATTGGCCTCGACAGCACTGGTACCCTCAGCTGAGGAGTTTAGTACGGGAGCCTCCTTGGCCTTTGCCTTCAATTCCACACCTTTTGTCCCAGGTGGGCAATCATTTCCTCAATGTCAGGATTCAGTCCCTGCATCTAACAGCCTGGCATATTCTGTTCTAGAACCTAAAGGGTCGAAGCTTCCTCAACAAGTTTTGGATGTTATTTTGGAGGCCAGAAGGCCTAGTACAAGGAAAGTTTATGCTGATAAATGGAGGAGATTTTTTATTTGGAGCACAGCAAGGAGTTTTGATGTTTCCGGGCCTAATTTGAGTGTTTCTCTTCAATATCTTACAGAATTATTAGACAAAGGTTTGTCTTTCTCCTCTGTAAAAGTTCATGTTGCAGCAATTTCTGCTCACTATGACTGTGACCCACCATTATTCTCTCATCCTTTGTTTAAACAATTCCTTAGAGGGGCAAAGAACATAAGACCCCCACGTAGAGCTCCTACTCCTTCCTGGGATCTCAATTTTGTGTTGGAAAAACTTACTTTACCTCCTTTTGAACCTGCAGCTACGTCTGAGTTAAAGTTTTTGTCTTGGAAGACTGCTTTTTTGTTGGCCATTACGTCTGCTAGAAGGGTTTCTGAATTGCAGGCTCTCATGGCAGTTGAGCCCTTCCTGATTTTTCATAAGGATAGGGTATCTCTGCGTATTAACCCTACTTTTATGCCTAAAGTGGTTTCAAATGTGGCCCTGAACCAATCTATTCATTTGCCTACTTTTTATGCTGATCCCCAAAATAAAGGGGAGAAAATTTTGCACACTTTGGATATTCACAGGCAGTTGCATTATTATTTGAGCAGGACTAAAAGTTTCAGACAGTCTCAACAGTTATTTGTTTCTTTTGCTTTGAGCTCTCAGGGGAAACCTATTTCTAAACAAACTATTTCTAAGTGGATTGGTCATTGTATTGCCTTTTGTTATTCTCATTATGGTAAGGAGATTCCGGCTGGAATCAGACCTCATTCCACTAGGGCTACTGCCACTTCTACTGCTTTTTGAGGGAGTAGCTACCAAAGATATTTTGGAAGCAGCTACTTGGAGTTCAGTGCACACTTTTTCTAAACATTACCATCTCCTCTTTATTCCAAGTCTAGGGCTGGGTTTGCCACTGCAGTCTTGCAGGGCTTATTAGCAGCCCCCAATGCTTTATGATTTGGCCAACCTCCCTTCACTTTTGCTTTGGGATTCTACCCACAGGTTATGACTGCAGCAATGTGAGATGAAGAACATAGTACAGTTTTGTACCTACCATAAATGTAGATGTTCGAAGATCCACATTGCTGCAGTCCAATTTACCCTCCCTCCTTCCCCTCTGTAGTTTGGAGTGTTTGTTTGTTTAGGTTGTAGATTTTGTTTGTACATGGGTTTTGGAGGTTTTTTCTATTTTAGGCTGTGGCCTTTCTTTTTGGGCCTTCTGACATCTGGGGCAAGAAAAGACTGAGGATATGACGTCGGTCATGCGCTTTAATACCGGGACGCACTGACGTCAGATCTGAGCGCCCATGATCGACGCCAGCCTAATACTTTGGTATTCGGGCCGACCGAGGACAGCGGACTACCCACAGGTTATGACTGCAGCAATGTGGATCTTCGAACATCTACATTTATGGTAGGTACAAAACTGTACTTTTCTGGGCATTGTCCACTGGTAGAGCACTCCTAAAGTAGTTCTGTTTTTCTCCCCTCTGATCAGACAACTTCCTCTATTTTGTGCCAGAGTCCCAGGTCCTTTGGTGTGGAAGGTGGATGCCCTCTCTTTTTTTTGGAAGGAAATGATTGTTTATGCTTTCTCTCCCCTTTTCCTTCATTCCAGAAATCCTGTTCAAAATTCAAGAGGATGCTCCTAAAATCTTGTTGATGACTCCCTTTTGGCTGAGACAGCATTGGTTCCCTCCTCTTCTGCATTTAGCCAGGAGCAATCATCACAAGTTGCCTCACAGGGTGCACCTACTGACAGAAGGGTTCTCTCATCCATCTCAACTTGTCCACTGTTTGACCTGTGGGTGGTAGGATTTTGATTTCACTTAAGACACTTTTTTTCTGAGAATGTGCTTAGGGTCCTGCAGGAGGTCAGGAAACTCAGTACTAGGAAAAACTACTTATCCAGATGGAAGAGGTTTTCTATTTTTCTCTCTCGTAACCCGGATCCACTTTCTGTGGAGGTTCCTTTGATTCTTTCTTATCTGTGTGAATTGCTCAATGTTGCATTGGCTTATTCTTCAGTTAAGGCCCACTTATTAGCTATGTCTGCTTGTCTGCCTTTATCTCATCCTCTGGCTTCTAGATTTAAAGCTAAACAATTCCTTAAAGGTGTCCTTCATATGAGGCCTCCCAGGAAGCCTGTTTCTTCTTCCTGGAATCTGAAATTTGCTTTTGAGAAATTGACTCTGGCTCCTTTTGAGCATGCTGATTCAGCTTCCTTACAACATTGCTCTTGGAATGCTGTTCTTTTGTTGGCCTTTACTTCTGCCATTTGGGTGTCTGATCTTCAAGCCCTTATGGCTTGTCCTGCTTGTTTTGTGTTTCATAAGGACAGGATATCCTTGCATATACTAATCCTTCTTTTATGCCCAAGGTGGTTAATGAGTTGCCACTTAATCCATGTATTCATTTGCCTACTTTTTTCTCCTCTCCATAATTTGCCATTGAGAGGCTGCTGCATGCTTTGGATATGTGTAGACAGCTCAAGATTTTATTTGAATAAGACTAAGTCTGTTAGAAAATTTGATCAGTTTTTCTTTTCATTCTAGGTCCCTAGGATTAGCTGTATCCAAGCAAACTATTTCCTCTTGGATCTCTAAAGCTATTACCTTTTGTTATTCTCTTCATGGTAAGAGCCTTCCTTCTTCTGTAAAGGCTCATTCTACTAGGGCAGTAGCTTCTTCTGGTGCTTTTTTCAAGGGTTTGGGTACTAACTCTAATAATTTTGCCAAGGACTACAAGTTGGATGGAGTCTCCAGAGCTAGAGTTGGTTTTGCTAGGGTCATCCTTCATGGCTTCCTAGAGGGCTCTGCTTGGTCCTTCCTCCTCTCAAGTTACTTCTTGAGCTTTGGCACTTTCCCAAATGTAAAGAGTACTGCAACAGTGAAATGGAAGGACATAGTAGAGTTATGTAAAACCTACCATAACTGTAGATGTCCTTCCCTTCGCTGTTGCAGTATTCATTCACTCCCTCCCTCCTCCCCCTGGTCCATTTCTCTTACCTCTTGGATCTGATGTTACCGGTTCTAGGATCCTATCCTCTGATCCAACTCTGCTGCATTATTCAAGACTTCTGATCCATGCCTCATGCTCCTCTCGTTACCCATAGCTCCCTAGTGCGTCCCCAACTCCTTCCCATCATACGGAAGATGCAGCCTCTTGTTAGCGAATGTAAATATAAGTGCCTTTTTTCACCTTTTTGGTGAATTTTAATTCTTTCTTGATAGTAGCTGACTTTTTTTCTCCTCCCTTTTCAGCGACTTTGTAATTTTGTTATTGTGTATGTTCATACTAGTTGTCGTTTGTTAGGCTTTAGTTTTATAGTTATTGACCTTGTCTTGTGCTGGTCCTGGAAGGAGCCAGACACTGCTGAACCGGTACCCAAACATCCAGATAAGTTTCTGTCCCCGGCTACAGACTGACAGTTCTGGTGCAAAGGAGTTGTAATGGATGCCATGGTTGTGGCAGCAGCTAAAAAAGCTCCACTGTCCACCAAACGGGGAGTCCAGAGCGATGGATGGATTTGGGAAGCGCGTTTCTGCCTCAGCTGCTTTCGCACTGAAGTTGTTTAACTTCTTGAGCCATTTCACATGCTTGCTGAGAGATTTGATCAAAGAACTTTCAGACTCTGTCTCCGAGTCCATGTCGGCAGAGGATCTTAGTTTTTCCTCAACTGGCCACTCTTATCTTTTGTAGCTAATTCATCGTTAAGACTTATTTGCAATGCGGTGGAAGGTACCTCTCGAGCAGCTGGCTTGGGCATAGCCATATGACGTCATGCCTGGGTCAGGCTCTGTGATTTTGTGGAACCCTTTAAGATGTCTTTCATTAATGCCCCCTTCGATGGCTTTTCTTTATTTATGTCATCAGTAAAGCAAACACTTGCCTGGTACGAGCAGGAAGGAAAGACCCTGTCTGCTGTTGGAATGAAGTTTCCTACCCCTCAGCATACCTTCTACAGGAATTGATGAGGTGGTAAGAAAATGTGGTTCTGTAAATCTTGGGGATCTTTCCAGGACTTGTGGGGAAGATTCCTTTTCCTGAGGCAGAAGAGGTTTCAATGGCAGATATTGTCCTAGAGGCAGAGGGGGGTCAGCAGAACCAGGGCTTTAGAGATTCTTTCCCGGAAAGCACTATCTGCGCTCCTGAAGTGCTGCCTGACTGTTCGTTTCTGGAGGCAGTCGGGGGATGTTTTTCTTTGCACCCAGAAGCCTGGGCAAATATTACAAGGAATAACTGGGTGCTAAGCATTATATCCAGATGCTATTTACATTCCCTTTTCCCTTCTTCCTCCAGGTTCCATAAAGAAAATTCCCAGACGTTCCTTCCAGTCAGAGGGAATTAGCATCTCAAGAAGTTCAAAAGCTGCTTCAAAGAGAGTCCTCCAAAAGGTCCCAACTGAACAGATAGGATTCGGAACTTACTCCCGCTTTTTTGGTGCCAAAGAAAACGGGAGATCTAAAACCAGTCCTGGATCTAAGCAATCTAAATTTATATGTAAAGAAGTCCGCGTTCTGAATGGTTACGGTCCAATCCATTTTGCCTCTTTTATGCAGGGACAATTAGATGTGCTCCGTAGATTCCTAGGACGCATACTATCGTATAA
The DNA here is from genome assembly GCF_019279795.1 of Protopterus annectens. Classification (NCBI taxonomy): domain Eukaryota; kingdom Metazoa; phylum Chordata; order Ceratodontiformes; family Protopteridae; genus Protopterus; species Protopterus annectens. Next base: position 224,941,673 of record NC_056733.1, read on the forward strand.
AAATAGACGGGCCTCTCAGAAAATCTCCCACCAAAAAAGTGTACAAGAGTAAGTGGAAAAGATTTTCTATATGGGCTTCCAAAGAGAATATTGACCCTTTTTCAGCTTCTGTCTCATATATACTACTTTTTCTTAGTCATCTTTTCAAACAAGAGTCTAGTTTTTCTACCATTAAGTTACAGTTAGCAGCTATATCTAGTTTTCATATGAGGAACCAACACCTCTCCTTGTCTACCTCCAAATTATGTAGAGCCTTCATGAAGAGAGTTTTTCTTCTCAGACCTCCCATAAAAGAACCTTCTCCACCTTGGGATCTCACCTTAGTTATACAAGATTTGACTCAAAAACACATTTGAACTGGCAAACAGCTGCAATTTGAAATTTCTGCCTTGGAAAACTATTCTGTTGGTAGCTATTATGTCAGCAAAAAGAATACCTGAATTACAGGCATCAGCGAAACCTCCATGCATCATCTTCCATAAAGACAGTGTGTCCTCACAAGCCAATCCTTCCTTTATGCCCAAGGTAGCCAATGAAGCCAATCTTAACCAATCTATTCAGCTCCTAGTATTTTTTCCTAATTTTTCAAATAAAGGCCAATATATGGTTCACCCTCTTGATGTTCAGCTTTTATGCTTTTATCTTCACAGAACAAAACAAGATAGAAAATCTGATAAGCTTTTTGTGTCATTTTCCTCCAGTTGCCTGGGACAAAGCAGCATCAAAGATCACTCTAGCTAAATGGATTACAGATTGTATTTCAATGGTATATCACCAGAGAGGCTTAGATTTGCCTTGCTAACTTAGAGCCCATTCTACCTGAGTCATGTCAACTTCAGCCGCCTTTTCTTCCAGTTCTTCAATTGATATTTGTTCTGCAGCCACTTGGTCCACAGTACATACCTTTGTTACACATTGCAAACTGGATATTATCTCTAGAAGCAAAGCTCCCTTTGGTTTAAAAGTGCTCCAGCATATCCTTCCATGAATGCCACCCAAGAGTTATGTAACTGGGGACTCTGACCCACTGGTGAGGAAGATTGAAAAGGATGACATCAGATTTAAAAGTTATGTACTTATCATAACTTGGCATCTGTGCTGTCCATTTTCATTCTTCCTCACCTTCTCCCCAGTCCATCTTCCTTCTAATAATATTGGAATATTTTCTAGATAACATAGGAACCCTGAGGTTCCTGGTTTGAGCCTGTTTAGGAAACATTGTACCACCTTTGCTTCTAGAATCTGTAGGTTGTCGAGGTTAGATCTTTGAATAATAATGTAGCAAACTCTATCTGAGATGTTGGGGATGCCCTAGGGGGTTATGGGTAAAGGGAGGAGCATGAGGCATGGATCATAAGTCTTGAATAATGCGGCCGAGTGGGATTCAAGGATCGGATCCTAAATCCACTGGTGAGGAAGAATGAAAATGGACTACACAGATGCCAAGTTATGGTAAGTAGATAACTTAATTTTTTCCTTGTAATGGCTTTCTTACTGTGGCTTTCATTTCTGAGGATGGTGCTTCCAGATGTCACCTTTATGCTCTATGCTACATGAGGAGCATACCTGTGAGACACAGCACACCTTAAAGCAGCATAAGGCTTTGATATACTGGCTGGACATCAGGCTGCCCTAGGCAGGGAATTTCAAATGTAAAGAATACTGCAACAGTGAAGGGAAGGACATCTACCATTATGGTAAAATTTTATACAACTGTACTTTGTCTCCTCTAGTGGCCACGGTGACCATAGATGCTTCAGAACTTGGGGGGGGGGGGGATTTCTTGGGAAAGATAGTCCAAGGCATGTGGTCTCACCCAAGAGGCCAGTTCTCACATCAGTGTCCTAGAGATGAGAGCAGTACTATTAGTGTTCATAGGTAGGTACTGGGCTATTGGCCCTAGGGCCTATATAAGCCTAGCCAAAAAGGTACCCTGGCTTTCGCCACCCAAGAAAATAATTTTTTTGTGCCCCTGTCGAGCAGAGCCCCAGAGGTGATCCCCGGGGTGAATTTCCAATTTCCCATCCAGTCATCAAGGTTTTTCTTGGAGTGCTAATGAGGAGCTTTGTTTGATATAGATAGGTAGTTTGTTCCAGAATATGGGAAGTCTCTGGGACAGGAATCTATCCCTCCAGCATGTTCTGTTTATTGTGGTGACCAGGTTTAGGTCCCTAGAGCGTGTAGCTTGGAGGGATTGGGGTTTCTTTAAGTGGAGCATGTCCAACAGCTCTGAGTTTGACATAGCCTTGTATGTTAGGCAGAGATCGCCTCTGAGTAAGCGATATGCGACGGAGTAAAGCTGGAGTTTTTTGAGAAGGTCTGAGTAGGGCATCTGTTTGAGGCCAGTAATCCTCTTTGCGAGGTATTTCTGCTGCCTTTCCGGTTGTAGATGTCTTGTGAGGTACATACCAAAAGGGGCGTTGTACTCTATAATGGGTCTAATGAGTGATGAATAGAGGGGAACAATGACCTCTTTTCTCCTGGATGAGAAATCTTTTGTGATGAGGTGTGCCATGTTGAAGGATTTCCTGACTACTGTGGCGATGTGATTATCAAAGGAGAGACTACTGTCCACCTGTGTCCCAAGGTCTCTGTTTCTTATCACACTTTCGGTGTTAAGTAGACTACCACCTATGTGGTAGTTCATGGGTACAGAGTTTTTACCAAAGGGGATGACAATACACTTTTTGGCCTTGAGCTTGAGGCCATGCTTTGACACCAGGCATCTATCTCAGTGAGGCCCTTTTTTAGGATGTCCACATCGTTAGGAGTTTTGGTTTATGGCTTCTAGATTGCAGTCATCTGCGAACTTCGTTATCCAAAGACCTTCTGTGTTAGCCTGTACTTCAGAAGAGTAGTTACCAAACAGGAGAGGACCCAGGACTGAACCCTGTGGTACTCCACTTGTCACTGGTCTGAAGTCTGATTTGGAGTCTGCTACATTCACAGTGTGGGTTCTGTCAGTGAGCCAGTTGGCAGTCCATCTTGACATAGGGATTTATACCTAGTTTAGTAAGTTTATCTATAATTCCAGAGTGGGGGATGGTGTCAAAAGCCTTGGCGAGATCTAGATAGGCTGTGTGAACCACCTTACCCTCGTCTACAGCTTTGGTGACTGCTTCAAAGAAGTCTTATCAGGTTTAGGAGACATGATCTGCCTTTTACAAACCCGAACTGCTGCATGCATTTCAAGGTGTTCTCCCTCTGTGGACTACTGTGTTTCATACAAACAACATGCCTAATTTCTGCTACATCAACAAACAAGGGGGAACCCAATTGTACCCCCTTTCTGGAAGCCATGAGTGTGTGGCAGTGGACGATTTCCTCCATCCGCTTTCAAGAAGAATTGCATATTCTGGGGAAATCCAGCATACCAGCAGAAAATCTCAGCAGGTCTAATTTGATGTCTCACAAGTGGTCTCTCAATCAGTAGTGGAGTGGATTTTCCATCGTTGGGGCCAACCTGGCTGTGACCTATTTGAGTCTCCCCACAACAGCAAGTACTTTGCGTTAATCCTCCCTTCAGGTTGAGTCACTGAGAGATGCTCTAGTCCATGTTTGACCCTCCCTTCTCTTTTATACCTACCCCCCATTACCTCTGATTCCAAACTTCTTACAGAAAGCCAATCTGTTGAACAGCTCAGTTATCCCCACTTCCCCCTTCTGGCCTCACCAAGTGTGGTTCCCGTTTCTTTGATCTAATCTTCATTATCCACTATGGATATTGGACCCTCAGTCCAGATCTTCTCTCACATCACTCGGAGATGATCCATCCCAATATTCCAGGCCTTACATTAAACCAGGGGTGTCCAACCTTTTCAGTTGCAAGGGCCGCATTGAGTCAACAGAAATCGTCTGGGGGCAAACGGCAAGTGAGGACCAAAAAAAAAAAAAAAAAAAAAAAAAATAAAATTCAATATCTCATTCTAATTATTTAAATCTAATATTTTCTGAAACATAACCTTACTAAATTTGACATATTTATTTATATTAGTTTACTGAGTTAGTGCACTGATCAGTATTGAACAATTTCAGGGGCAGCCCAAGCAGGAACTTGGCAGGACAGTAGTGGCTGCTGAGTTTATATCACATAACTCCTCAAATGTCAGTCATCCAGAAAAACCCTTTCTATCAGAACCTCTGCTTGAACAGGTTCTTTGTTAGTGAATCCTAAAGACTCACTGCTTTGTGTAAGCAGCTCTCTGTCAGTAGCTTGCTTTTGTTTTTAATGACAACTTTATTCAAAAGAAAAAGAAGTGTTCAAGAGCAACCTTTGACGTTGCACAGGGTACGACTAAAATAATGTAGAGTTCTAAAACTAAACTTTAACATTGTGACTAGTTTCTACTGTCATTAACAAATCATTACAGTAGTTTACCTTCCTGGATATGTTGCATTTTAGTGGTAAAAAGCCTAGTGATCATTTGTACTTTTGAATCTTGCTAATTTTTGTTGTATAATAGAAGTCTATGTCCAACTTTTATACTGCACAGCTCACACCTGAAAACAAAGACAATGATGTCTTGTGTTCACATTGAAAATTTCTTTCTCTAAAGAAGCTAAACATTCTCCCCATAAAATATTTTCTTAAGGCAAGCTTGTTTTTTTTTTTCCTTTTTTGATAGTACTTGCTTCCTTCATCCTCAATTATCCTTCTACAAGTCCATGCCTCCCACTTGTCTTACCCAATGTGAGCATCTGTTTCATTCCACTTTTATTTATAATAAAATAAAAAGACGAAAATCAGCTAAATGCAAGGTGTGTATTGAAGTGCTTTCTTGTGTATTCACTGACTAAATGCATAAAGCTGGATTTGTATTGCAGCATCTCTATTCCTGTTATCATACTGAAAATAGTTATAGCCTATGTAGCAGCTTAATTTTCCATTCACTATGAACAGCAGAAAGGAACATATCAATCTGTATGTACTTTTACTGGTCAACTGTGCCTTGCGAGGATGGCCTCAGTATTTGGAAAAAACTCTTATCTAACCATATGCCACAACATTCTGGTGACCTTCATCACTGCTACTAACAATGCACTGCATATCTAAAAGTAGTGGTAATACCAAACCACCACTAGACCAATAAACAACTAAGCACTGACCTCCTAAGTATAACTCTGAGGCAAGCCATACACATCTCCAGAAAAACAACCTGACATTGCTTCCCTATAAAATGCATCAAAAACACAAAACACAGATTTCAGTAAATGCACTGCTATTTCATCCAGTGTGTTTCTACTGAGTCTAGAAATAGACTAATTTGTCTGCATCTGCTGCAAAATGGAACTGTGATTTGAAACCATGAAAGTTAAAAGTGAGCTAAATAACTTGCACAGCGAAGGTAGTCTACATGCGTTATTTATCCAGTAACTTGGAATACTTGGCAAAAGAAAAATATGCAAGACAGACAGCCTTCCCATTATGGTTAGGTGCTGATACCTTTTGCAAACTGTAAAAATGACGTGCATCTAAAAAAGGACACAACTTGTCAGCCTTTTAAGGACCTGGAGCCTGTGAAACTGGACACAGACTATTCCATTTTAAAATGCTTTGAGAAATGCAGCGAAG
>NC_056733.1:225252244-225349744 GCF_019279795.1 Protopterus annectens
AGAGGAGACCTCTTGCCCTAGAAGGACTCGGAATCTGAAGATGAAGTAGAACTGTCTTATGCATTTCATTCTTTTCTTCAGCCATACCCAGACTCTGATTCAGATGACACCCTTTCCTCTGCCTGAAAACTTACCATTTGGGGAAACTCTGCACAAAATGGAGGAGGCATTCAATTTGGAGAGCAAAGGGTTTTCTAAGTTTCAGACTCATTGTAGAGAACTTCTGTGCCTGTCATCCCCTGGACCCATAAGCATTTCACCTGTCCACATGAATCTGGGTGATGTCTTTGAGGGCATCTGCACCCTAACAACCTTCCTTCAACTCCTAGGAAACCATGTAACTTCTATAGAGTGCTTGATATACAGAAGAAGCTAGACTAGAACCTACAGGCAGATCCCTTGGTGGTGTCTACAGAATCTGCCAAGGATGCAGCTAGCTGGATAGATATTTTTATAACACCTTTATTGAGTCATCACTTGTGACACAGGCAAATATACATTTATACAAAAGTAATCAAACTGTATTAAGTTAACATAATGGGGTGGGAGGTTGGCATAATGGTTAAAGTGTTTGCCTTACAGACACAAGGTGCAGGGTTTGCTTCTGAAATGGGGTAATTGACTGGGCTTATAATATCCCACATGGAAAGTTAGCCTAGTACTAATCTATGAACCTATAAATAAACATTATACTTCACATATATTGCTATTTATCATATAACCTAAGCAACATTACATAAATTGTTCAATTCTTGCCCCCCCCCTTTTTTAAACAAGAAACATCACTTATGACATAAGCAGTCATATGTTTATATAGATGAAAATGAACCACACTGACACAGTCCTAGTTGCAAGCATTTTACATCACAAACCATACTGACGCACTCCCAGTTACAAACATTATACATCACGTATCTACCCAGTCATATTCATTCAAACATTACATAGCTCATTTAAGTCCTGCCTTCTTTTAAACCTCATTCCTCCCCTGTATGTATTGTTCCCACAGTTCCCATTTTTCCTATGTAGTTTGCTCCTATTCTTTTCTAAAGCTCTAGGTTCCAGTTGTTTTATCTCTGTTACTATATTTACTACTCTAATATAGTTGGCTTAGATTTTGATTTCCATTTTCCAGTAATTGCTTTTCTGGCAGCCGCCATAGACACAGCAAGGCCTTACCATGTGTAGGCAATTCCAATTCTGTATTGTAGCTCAGAAAAATCTTCTCCCTCATCACGCCAATCTGCCAACCCAGCATCTCCGACAGTGCATCCTGCAGGGAATCCTTAAAGCCTGCCAACCCATCTCATTCCCAGAAAATGTTCCCAGGTACCTCTTTCTTCTCTGTCACACCTCCAACATTTGCTGTCTTCCTGAGGAAAACTTCTCTGGAGTCTACGTGAGGTGTAAAAATATCTATGTAAACATTTCCAAGCAAAAATCCTAAATCTTTTAAATGTTGTTGCATATTTGGGAGGCATACATATACCCCCCATTATTTTTGTGAATTGCTTATCCAGTCTGTCTTCCCAATCCTTTCTAACTTCCTCTGAATTATTCTTATAGTTATAATGCAATATTTTATATGCTCTACTAATTATTCCTTTTTTAATGGCAGCTTCTATTCTAGATTCAACTAAAAATTCTACCAGTGCTGGTCTTTCATTTAGGACCCCCCCCCCCATTTCTTTATCTATGCCTATATTCTGATATCAATCCTTGATAGAGAGGGCAATCTCTAACCTGCAGTCCAAATAAATTCTTGACATCTTCCCATTCTGTTACCTTTCCATCTCTAGTTATTCGCTCCCAGTACCTTGGTTCATTTGCCAGTTTTCTCCAATAAATTCCACCCCCACTTGCCGATTGTCTATATCCCTATCAGCAGAATATCCTTTCTCTATTCTCTTTTTGGCTTAGTTCTTAGAATACTTCCTGCTACTTTATGGATGTAATATCTTGTATGATTATTGTTCTCCTTAAAGGCCTGCATCCAAAATCCCAGTCTCTCCTTGTTTCTTGAACTCCCCCCCCCCCCCTGTTTCAGCATCATCCCTTTCCACTATGAATTATAGTTTTCTGTTTGTGCTATGTATAGGATCCTTAACTGTGTAGCTCTGAAATACCCCTTTAAATTGGGTAATCCCAATCCGCCCTGTTTTACTGGAAGAATCACCTTATCGCACTTGACTCTTGCCATCTTCCCCTCCCAGATAAAGTCCTTCAGCTGTGTATTAATTGCTGCCCACAACTTCCCCTCTGTTTGATAAAAGTATGCCTGACCAGTGTAGAAGACTAAAAGGACTAAAAACATTTTGATTGCTTGTATCTTAGTATCTGTATCCATATAACAAATTTTGCATTTTCTCAGTTTTTGTATTTTCTTTTGTTTAATCTCTTCCCATGTGTCCTTAGCTGCCACACCAGAATCATTTTTAGCCCATACTCCGAAATATTTAATTTTATCATTTCCCCATAAATACGGATGTTGCTGAACCAGTTCGTGTGTAGGTACATAATTTACTTCTGTTGCCTGTTTTAACTTTATTAACTTTGTATCCCAAAAAGATTTGAAACTGTCTCAAAGTGTTCCACAACACTGTAATGTCTTTTTCTGGTTTTGTCCGGTATAAAATAATGTCATTGGCGAACAGAGCCAGCTTTTCTTGACTACCATACCAGCTGTATCCTTGAATTTCTCAGTCCCTTATTTTCTTTACCAGTGGTTCTAAATATAGTGCAGATAACAAAGGGGAAAGAGGAACCTCTGCCTGATTCCTCTGCTCAAGCAGAAATTATCGGAGAGGACCCTGCCCACTTTAATTTTCACCTCCAGTCCCTCATATATCCTCCTAATCAACCTTATAATTTTTTCAGGAAATGCAAATGCTTCCATTGCCCTTCTCATAAGGTCCCAGCAAATGCTTTTTCTGCATCAAGATCCACCAACTAGAATGGTATTTTCTTACATTCTGCTTCCTTCTGGATAGTCGTTCTGTCAATGTTGTCAAATGTTTGCCTCCCCTCCATAGAACCACATTGATCCATATCTGTCAATTTTGGCATTACTTTTGTCATTTTTATTAACCATTATAGACATGAACACTTTATAATCCTGGTTTAGTATTGAAATGGGCCTATATGAAGCTGGTTTTGATGGCTCTTTACCCTGTTTAGGTATTACAGCTATCACTGCTTTCTATAAGGATTTTGGTACTTCTCCTCCTTTTAAAATACTGTTAAATAATACCTTCCAGATCTTTATCAGTTTTGCCTTTCTAGCTTCCAAACTTCCACAGGAGTACCATCTATTCCTGGGGACTTTCCTGTAGATTGGTTATACATCACAATTTTTATCTCATCTCCTCATATCTTGTTAGTAGTTGAGCCTCATCTACCTCTAACATTGGCATATTTAATTCTTCCATAAACATTTCCATTTGCATCTTTTCTTGAGTTCCATATTTCTCTGTTTTATACAGACTTTCATATTATTTCTGAAATTTTTGTAGTACCTCTGTAGGATCTCTTGTTACCTTCCTTGTTATAGGCTCCCTAAACATGGCGGCGGCCCTTTCTACTTTCTGTTGCCTGAGTCATTGTGCTAAAAGTTTTTGTGCTCTGTTGTTATCAGAAACAGTTAGCTAACTGGATAGATTGGTAAAATGACTTGTACATGAACTACCCTGGCCATGAGAGCTCTTAAATGCCATTTCAATAAGTTAAGGCACATGAAATCTTTACAGGAAAAGATCATTGCCAAGGCAGAGGGGATCTCGGACAAGTGCCAGCAGAGAGAGATGCAGGAGTCTGCTAGATCAGCCATCTAGATGCCCCAGCACGCACTAAAAAGTAGCTATGTTTTGTTAGATGTATCATGCAGGGCATCTGCTGGTGGGATCTGTTACATGTAGAATGCCTGGTTACGAACACAACCACTCTCAGACCAGGGGAAGACATATTTACTTGATGCCATGCTGGATAAGGAATTCCTCTTTAGTATCCCAACTGAGAGAGTTTTTGAAAAGCTAGATAAAGGAAACAAATTAAAATGGTTAAAGAATCATGTTTATTCCCCTCCCCTAGATACAACAAGAATCACCCCTGTGAGTCTTGGCTACGGTCTCCAAGGGAAGAAGTAGGGAGGACACCATGAAGCAAGAGACCAAGACAGAGCAAAAAGTGGCAAGTTGATCAATGTATTAGACTCTGGGAATCCAGGGATCCAAGGCCCCCTGAGACAACAGATATGACTATCCACAGCAGCTCCCCTCCCACAAAAAGCCCAACCCACCCAACCCACTCTTCTATAGCAGGTAGATTGCTTTCTACTCTTACAGGGAGGAAGATAATAACCAGGGACCAGTGGATATTTTTTCTTATCACTGTTGCAGTACTCTTCACAAAAGGAATTTCCTGTCAAAAATAGCCTAATGTCTGACCAGTGTACGAATGCCTTTAGGTCTTACAGGTGCTGCATGCCACACGTATGCTCCATTAGCAAGACATAGGGCATAAAGGTGATGTACAGACACTGATAATCAGAACTTCTTTCCACCTGTCTGAATGGCATTATTGAACTTTGTAAGCAGTGGATGGTATGTCATTTGTTTGTTAACAGGAGGATTACACTACAAGCTCTGTGCTTTATCATTTGGTTTATTTACTGCCCCCAGTGTATTCACTAAATCTCTAGCACCTGTTCTAGTCCATTGCAGAACTGTATAAGTTAAGTTCACATTTACCCATAACTGGACAACTGCGTGAGCCAGGGAAATCCTTCCTGGGAGTTCAGACAGCTTTGCAAATCACCATGGACTGCTTCTTGAAGGGAGGCCTCACCTAGAACCTCCGCAAATCACAACTGCAGCCACGTACAAGAATTCTCTTTCTGGGCGCATTGATAGCGAGTTCAACAAGAAGACTTTCTTTCCTTTGGACAAGGTTTCTTGATAATTTATTTACAGAACCAAGTGGAAAAATGGGCATTGGTAGCAAGAGAATTGATGAGGGTGATGGGGTACATGGCATCTTGCATTTTAATGGTACCTCTTAAACTACACATGGAAAATCCAATGGTTCCAAAAAAAAAAAAAAAAACACTTGAACAGCATTCACAACCTTTAGAAATCCTGGTGCCCCTTATTCCTTGAGTGAAAAAGGAAATAATTTGGTGGAAAAAGTTCATCTTAAAGAACCTAGCGGGAAGGTTCTGTCTGTCACTTCAGACAGCTGCACAATAGCCTGAGGAGCACACTTGGGTCAGTTGAAGGTGCACGGTATTTGGACTGCAGAACAAAGGAAACTACTCATTTCCAAAAGGAAATGCTGGCAGTATTTCTGGCAGTAAAAGCCTTCCAAAAAGTCCTGATCCCAGAAATACAGCAGATTTGGATGGACAACACCACAGTGATGTGGTACATACACGAGGGGGAAGTCATTCATACCCCGTGTGCAGTGTAGCAGTAAAGGTAAGGTATGGCTTCTAGCACAAAAAACTATAATGGCCGCTAATAGCATCCTGTACCAGACCAACACCGTAACAAATTACCTTTAGATTGCTTTAAGGTACACCGTATGTCACACACATGCTCCTCTTGGAAAATAGGGCATAAAGGTTACATCTGGGCGTACCATCCTTAGAACTTCTTTGCAGCCAGTCTGAATGCCATCTCTGATCGCCCGAGTCATTGCAGGTGTTCCTAGCTGTTCAGATAAGTGCTCCATTGGGGTTTTTTTTTGCTTATCTTCTTTATGCTTTTTTAATTTGTGTTGGTGTGGGGTTTCATGTCATCCAGAAAGGGTAAATGCCTTTGTAGGAGACATATTCCTCTTAAAGACAGTCATGAGCAGTGCTTGTTTTGTTTAGATACTTCTCACAATCATGTGTCTTGTACTATTTGTCAGGCTTTTGCTCTAAAGACCGTACATAGTCATCTTTCATCCCTTGCTATTTGTTTTGAAAACCAGCATCTAAAACTTTTAGCGAAAGACACTATGAAGGGTACTTCCTGTCTTGAGTCAGCCCATTTTTGAAGACGAAGGCCAGAAAAGTCAGGTCAGATTCTTCGGCTGTGCCTCCTACATTGGACGTCTCTCTCAAGGCTGATGAAAGCCAGGAGGTTCACCTGGTTCTTGGGTTGGACTCTTCTACCGTGACTGTTTCGGAGGCTGGCATGGATCTGGCTGATTATACGTCCTCAAAGCCCTTGCAGATGTCCATTTCGGATGTTCAGGGGGAACCACTGCTAATTGTCACTGAAGGGGCTAGGGAGTTCCTCAGATACTGGTGAGGGAGGAAGTCCTGACTACGATTATTGAGTGTAGGCTGAAGTTGGAGCCTTCTAAGTTTCATAAGTCAGATGTCCCCTTAAAGAAGAAGTAAAAGACCAAACGCGTTTTGTCTGCTCCAAAGGACCCTCAAAGTGAATATCAGAATTTTACACAGGGCTTATTTAATGCTCTTATGGCCTTGAAGCCTCCTCACACCATCTATGTCCCTGCTCTTCCTTGCTCATCTTCCCCTCTGAAGAGATCTAGGGATTAGGATTCCTCTAAAGAGGATGAGGATTCAGATGAGGAATCTTTCATCTGTTCTACCCAGATTCCTTCTCCTCTGGAGTATGGCTCTGAGGAAGAGGAGTCTACTAGTCCTGAATTCCCTTTTGAGGAGATTTCTTTTGGGGATACCATTGCCAGGATGATGGAGTTCCTTAAATGGGATTGTTCCCAAGTGTCTGAAGTGCAGAGGAGATTATATGAGCTTCTTCAGATGGAGTTTCCTAGATGATGATGATTGTGTTTCACTGTTGCAGTCATTACATTTGCGTTATCTGCTTGCAGTAGCCCTCAGTCGGCCTGATTAACAAAGTCTTGGGTCCTACGTCGGTCGCTGTCTCTTCTTCCGTGACGTCAGGTCATCAGGGTTATAAAACATGCAGCCGACGTCATTGCCCCAGTCTTTCTTGCCGTGCGGTGCCCGAAGCAGTTCGCAAGTGCCGGTTGGCCGACTCCTGAAATTTTCATTTTTGAGTTTCAGAACCAGTCTTCAACTAAAAGCTAAGTACCCCATTGGGGAAGCTTTTTCTTGCTCTAAACCAATGTCAGTAAAAGTAAATAATTTAATTTCTTGTGGAAAGCAAATACCTCAAAGATTTTCATTCGTACTGTATTCCTTGCCTAGGCCCTGACCACGATGTACCTCGCTGTCGGTTTTATGCCTTATTTAAACCACGAACTATCTGTCTGTATGTTTGCGCTTCTGATTTTTTTTGGTGCTCGGTTCAATTATTCTGATATGTCTTCGGTAAGCCAGCCGACTACCGACATTCCGAAAAAATGCAAAGATAAAGACAGAGACAGGCCGCCCAGTTCACCGGTACTCAGTGAGGCGCTTTCGCAGTCCCTGATACCCGCTACTTCAGATTCGCAGGCCTCTACTGAGACCCATTCGGAGTACGGTATGCCACGAGATGCTTCAACTGTGGAACCTGCGGATGTCTGTACCTTGGATGGGTCCGGAGCCGCTGTTCAGGCACTGGCTTCTTAGGGTGTATTCAGGCCTACTGACTTGCATATTAAACCGGCACCATCTTCAAGGCCTAAAACTTGAACCATGCCTAGAAAACTAACACCCAGACCACATGGTTAGGCCTCTGTGCCTAAAGAACAAATGATAACAGTGACTGAAAACCTTATTACTTTAATCAGGGGAAGCCAACCTTCCCCTTCTAAGAGACCTAGGACTGAGTTTGCTTATGATACTTCTGATCAGGATTCTGAAATTTCTGTTTCCTCTGATGACCAGGATTTACCCTTATCTACCTATGAGGATTCTGATGCTAAGGACTCTATTCCCACTGCTTCCCCTGCAGAGGATTTCTCTTTTGGTGAAACCTTGCATACTCTCAGGGAGCTTTTTCATTGGGAAAGTCAGGATTTCTCTGATTCTAAAAAGAGGCTTAGGGATATCTTACTCCTGCCAGAAAACAAACAAAGGCCAGCAATACGATTCCCAAAGCTTTATTGGCAGTAAATTAGGTGCAACCATAACACCATAGTACTCTCACAGCAACATGTATCACGAAACCTCAAACTAGTTTCGGTAAAGCACCTTCATCAGTGAGGACAAATAGAAAAGACATTCTCCATAAAAAACACTCAATATTTATATATAACAGTAGCCAATAGCAAATGGCTTTCACTTAACATTCACAATTGAAATTTAAAGTGTGCAGCATGTATAACATAAATTAATAGATTGCATTTCCCAACAAAGTCAGTATGCAGGGTGAGATATTTGTCAATATTCCAACCATGGATATATAGCAAAAAGGTATAACATACATTGAAAATAAAATATATATAAAAAACTAGATAAGGCCCAAGGGATACAGTGTGTAATTCTATATGTACATGGTATGAATTATAGATGGTCATTCAGTCCAGGTGGAAATAAAGCACCCAGATGTATAATCCAGTATTTTTCTTTGTTACTAAGAATACTTTGCCAACCCAACTGATTGTGTCTATTCCCCTGAATCTTGTCAATGACCGTAAACATAAATTTAGCAGATTTATGTTTAATGGAATGTTGGTATAGGGCATTACTAACTTTATGATTCCGAATATCACTGTGATGTTCACCTATTCTGATTCTTAAGGAACGTGAAGTCTTACCTACATAGAAAGCTTGACAATGACATGTAGCTAAATAGATAACCCAACTAGATGAACAATTGGCAAAGATACGAGTATCAAATATCTTGCTAGTATTGGCACTAGAAAAATGTTTAGTTTTATTGACATTGCCACAAGAAGAGCAATGACCACAAGGAAACGTCCCCAATAGTTCGTCCCCAGTACTGGTCAGTTGCCTATACGTGGCACCCCCACTGTCCCGATGTTTGTAGTGGGAAAATAATGTGCCTAAAGTTTTGCCCCTCCTATAGGAAATGGAACATTGTGGGGTCAATATATGACGGAGATGATCATTAGCCAATAATATATTCCAGTTATTGTTCAATATGTTTCTAACTAGTTGATGGTTTTTCCCAAAAGTAGTAATAAATCTAATGGTTTCATCTGTAGTACCATCCTTCTTTTTGTATTGTAATAAATCAGATCTCTCCTGTTGATCTGTCCACACCCTTGCTCTAGAAATGTCCCTATTTGAATAACCTCTATTCAAAAATCTCTTGTTCAAATCCTGTTTAGCCTCCTCATAATCCATCTTGGAAGAATTGATACGTTTTATACGTAAATATTGTGATTTGGGAATGTTGCGGATGGTGTGACGTGGGTGCATACTTGAGGAGTGGAGTAATGTGTTGAATTGTGGATATTTCCCATGTATTTTGGTGTTTAGGGTATTATCTTCATTACGATATATTGTAACATCCAAAAAGTCAATAATTGACTTATGATATGTTATCGAAAATTCAATACCCCAAATGTTATTATTCAAATGTTCAACAAACTCCAACAGATAGTCTATATACGCACGCCACACCATCCAGCAATCATCCAAGTAGCGCCTCCACATGTCCATCTCAACCAAATAGATGTTATGCAGGGGATCGTAAATAAGACATTCTTCCAAATATGCCATAAATAAATCTGCATATATTGGGGCAAAAGAGGCTCCCATAGCTGTCCCTCTCAATTGCCAATAACAATCACCCTGAAAGAAAAAAACATTTTTGTTGAGGACATGCTCAGACATGCATACTAATAAGGTGTTAAATCCTGGTGGATAAAGTTCGGCTTTATTAAGCCAATAGTCTAAGGCTTGCAAACCTGCCCAGTGTGGAATACTGGTATACAAAGATTTCACATCTAAAGTGCACATGATCCAATCCGGATCAAGTTGAGTATCAGCAATTACATTCAGAAATTCAGTTGTATCCTGTATGCGGGCTCTGACCATGGACAACAATGGCTTCAGATATTGCGTTAGAAATACAGATAGAGGTTCTGTAAGGGATCCATGACCCGACACAATGGGTCTCCCTGGGGGATTGGTAATAGATTTATGAATTTTGGGTAACAAATATAGAATTTGTTTCTGTGGGTCAGTAACTTGGAGATGTTGAGCCGTCTTCTGTGAAATAATTCCTTCTTGTAAAGCCTCTTGAATAAACTGATCAATATCTTGTTTAAATCGAAAAGTTGGATCCACCCCCATGTGCATATAGCACTTGGTATCAGACAATTGTTTGAGTCCTTCCTGTACATAATAGTCAGTATTGAGAACCACTACTGCGCCCCCTTTGTCCGCTTGGACTATGACAATTTTATGATTCTGTCTCAATTCAGAAAGTGCTTGTCTCTCAATAGAAGTAATATTGTCCTGGGCTATGTTGGTATCATACTGGGGAAAATGTAAGTCCCTCAAGACTGCTTGTTGGAAGATCCCTACATTTTTATTCATGGGGGGTTGAAATGTTGATTTTTTTAAAAATAAAATCAGTAGATCTTTGAGTAGAAGAATTACTTTGATCACTGAAAAAAATTTTTAGATTAAGTTTTCTACAAAATTACCAATCTGCTCAATTCATGTTTACGGTCATTGACAAGATTCAGGGGAATAGACACAATCAGTTGGGTTGGCAAAGTATTCTTAGTACCAAGGAAAATACTGGATTATACATCTGGGTGCTTTATTTCCACCTGGACTGAATGACCATCTATAATTCATACCATGTACATATAGAATTACACACTGTATCCCTTGGGCCTTATCTAGTTTTTTATATATATTTTATTTTCAATGTATGTTGTACCTTTTTGCTATATATCCATGGTTGGAATATTGACAAATATCTCACCCTGCATATACTGACTTTGTTGGGAAATGCAATCTATTAATTTATGTTATACATGCTGCACACTTTAAATTTCAATTGTGAATGTTAAGTGAAAGCCATTTGCTATTGGCTACTGTTATATATATATATATTGAGTGTTTTTTATGGAGAATGTCTTTTCTATTTGTCCTCACTGATAAAGGTGCTTTACCGAAACTAGTTTGAGGTTTCGTGATACATGTTGCTGTGAGAGTACTATGGTCTTATGGTTGCACCTAATTTACTGCCAATAAAGCTTTGGGAATCATTTTGCTGACCTTTGTTTGTTTTCTGACATTGTGTTGGGCCGTGCAAGCTTTAACGTGCGTGGGTTTGTGTTTGACTGACATTTCTTACTCCTGCCCCAGCACAGGCCTTTAGCTATACCTCCTGTACTGGACATTGTTGATGATGCCTTTTCGGAATCTAGCATGGCCCCTGACTCTCTACCTCCTGCTTCCAGAAAACCTGATAGGTATTACAGGGTTCCTGACTCTCACAAGTTCCTTTTCAAAAATCCTGCTGCGGATCTTGAAACCATTTCACAGGGACCCAAGGACATTAAAGGTACTACTGCCAAAAACCTACCCGCTCTGATAGAGACTCCAGGGCGCTGGATAGATGGGGTAAGAAGGTATACACTTCTGCAACTTTGGCCATTAGGGCCTTGAATTGCCAGTTTTATTTGTTAAAGTATCAGCTGCATATGATTGGATTGCTTAAACAGAAAATGATGTTGATTCCTGATTGTGCTGAAAATAAGGATTTACAGGATTTTATGCATTCTGCTGAACAAGTTGGTAAACATACATTGCAGTGTGGCTTTGATTCACTAGAGACATCTTGCAGGGCTGCGGTAACTGGGTCTGTACTTAGAAGGCATGCTTGGCTTAAGAAGCAATCCTTGCCAGATTATGTTAAAGCAAAATTACTGGATGCTCCCTTAAATCAGGGCCACCTGTTTGGCAACAAGGCAGAAGAAGTTCTTAAAAAGATGGAGGAAAAAGCTAAATGTATGCAAACTGTTAAAGACTTTTTACAAGTACAAACCTCCAAGATTTAGTAGGCATTGGCCTTCTAAGAATTTGTCCTTTCCTGCCTCTTCCAGACCTTCTCAGTCCAAACCAAGATACAGCAGAGCACCCAAGCTTCAGTCCCAGGGGACACACAGGACTAAGCAGTGGGGAGGGGGGGGGGCTCCACTTCCAAATTTGGGAGTAATAAAACTCCCCCTATGGTAAACTGTCTCAGTGACTTCTTTTTAAAGCTTCCAAGCACTTCTCAACTGACTGCCCCTTTGGGGGGGAAGATTGCACTTCACGCAAAGAACTGGGGACTCATTACACAGGACAAATAGGTTTTAAATATAGTGTTCCAAGGATACAGATTTCACTTCCACACGTCACCAACTCTAAGCGGTTGGCCGGATCTACCTCCAAAGCAGTGAGCAGAGGCCCAAAAGCAAGTACTCTCTCTTGAGCATAGGGGCTATTCAATTGGTACCAGAAGAGAAAAAGGGACAAGGTTTTTACTCAAGATTTTTCCTGGTACCCAGAAAAGACCATTCATGGTGTCCTATCCTGGACCTGCCTACTCTAAACACCTTTTTGGCGATTCCAAAATTCAAGACGCTGACTCTTCACCAGTTGCTTCCTATGCTAAGCAAAGATGCCTGGTTGGCAACACTAAATTTAATGGAAAGCATACCTGCACCTCCCAATCAGGGAATCTTGCAGAAGATACCTACGTTTCAAAGCAGGCTACACGCACTATCCATTCTCTGCACTGCCCTTTGGCTTATCTACTGCACCCAGGGTATTCACAAAGTGCCTAGCTCCAGTCATTGCATTTTGCAGGTAAAGAAATATTCAAATATACCAATACCTGGATGATTGTCTAATTCAGGCAGAAAACTAGGACTTACTTTTGAATCATCTGTTTTTTGTACAGAGGGTGCAAACTTGTCTGGGGTACACCATAAACGAAAAGAAATCACACCTGGTACCCTGTCAACAAATTATATTCCTGGGAGCAAGCTTGATTGCAACTTCCCAGATGGCTTTCCTCACGCCAGAGAAACAAATTCACTTGACAGCCTACTTCAAACAATGACAACCTACTTCATACAAGTGGTCACAAAAACTCTGCTATCTGCAAGGCAAATACTACAAGCCTTGGGGTTCATGGCCTCCTGCATTCTTCCAATTCCATGTGCAAGACTACATATGAGGGAACTACAATGGTATCTAAAAAGCCTATGGTGTCAACATTCTCAGGATCTAGAAGCAATGATTCATATCATTCCTTGTCTATGCCTAGAGTTCCTTTGGTGAGCAGATGCCTGCCACCAAAACAAGGGACTACAATTCACACTATCCTCTGCCGCCCAAACCCTAACAACAGACGCATCAGACTATGCATGGGCGGGGGGAGGGGGCGCACCTGGCAGGAAAGTGCATTCAGGGCAAATGGAACCCAATTCAAGTGCACCTTCACATCAATCATAAAGAAATGTTAGCTGTACGGAATGCTCTGACAGCCTTCAAGGACCACATTCTTCCAGGACAGTTAACGGTAAAGACGGACAACACCACTGTTATGTGGTACATAAACAAGCAGGGGGTACACATTCTTACCCCCCTCTGCAGACTAACCATGGCATTGTGG
Source organism: Protopterus annectens (assembly GCF_019279795.1). NCBI lineage: Eukaryota > Metazoa > Chordata > Ceratodontiformes > Protopteridae > Protopterus > Protopterus annectens. The sequence continues at coordinate 225,265,759 of NC_056733.1, forward strand.
AACACAGCCTTGAGCTACCAAGTACATCTACAAGCTCAATTCCTACCAGGAAAACTAAATACACTGGCAGATGGACTAAGTAGAACCCTCATGGACCCACATGAGTGGGAAACTGGAACCAAGGATTTTCAGTATGTTGACAAGCAAATGGGGGAGCCCAGATATAGACCTGTTTGCCTTCCCCCAGAACTATCAATTGGAAAAATTTTGTGCAAGGACTCCCCACAGACAAGCTTGGAAAGTGGATACTCTGTCCTTCAGCTGGAAAAACCTATCACTTTATGCTGTTCTTCCTCTGCCTCTGCTCTCTAAAGTACTACTAAAGATCAAGCAAAATAAACCAAGTATGATTTTGATTGCACCAGCCTGGCCACGCCAATACTGGTACCCCCTCCTGCGCAGTGTGTGTCTGTTGGCCTCATGGCACCTGCCTCAGACTCCTACCCTCTGTCTCAGCAGGAGAAACAGATTCTGCACCCTCAGCTTCAAACACTGAACCTAGCAGCCTGGCTAATTACCTAAGCTCTCCTTTACCATCCCTCAGTAAACCAGTGATGGATGTCATTTTAGAGGCAAGGAGGCCTAGTACTAGGAAATCTTATGCTGAAAAATGGAAAAGACTCCGCACAATCTCAAAGGATGAGCACAGCAGTGCCCAATTTACCTCAGATTTTACAATACTTAACTGAGATGCTTCACAAGGGCCTGTCTTTTTTCCTCAATATAAATTCACGTCTCAGCCATTTCAGCTCATTATAACACAGAACCTCCTCTCTTCTCTCTTCCACTGCTCAAGCAGTTCCTCAGAGGGGCCAAAAATTTAAGACCACCCAGGAGAGCTCCAAATCCGGCCTGGGTCCTTAACTTTGTATTGGAGAAACTCACCCTTCCTCTTTTCAAGCCAGTTGCTACTGCAGATTTAAAATTCCTTTCTTGGAAAACAGCTTCCCTGTTAGCTATCACTTCAGCAAGAAGGGTATCTGAATTACAGGCCCTTATGGCAGTGGAGCCTTTCGTCTTTCATGCGGACAGGGTGTCCCTCTGTACCAATCCCTCTTTCATGCCAAAGGTAGTATCCAGTGTGGCCTTTAATCAGTCCAATCATTTGCCTACCTTCTTTCCTAATCCACAGAACAAAGGGGAACGGATACTGCACTCCTTAGATGTGCACAGACAACTTAGATTCTACTTGGACAGGTCTAAACCTCAAAGGAAATCTGAACTGCTGCTGGTGGCATTTGCTGCAGGGACAGAGGGGAAGGCTATTTCAAAGTGAACCATCTCCAAATGGATAGGCCATTGCATTCATTTCTGCTATAAGCACCATGGAAATCCTATCCCTCAGGGGATCAGATCCCACTCAACCAGGGCTGCATCTACCTCTACAGCCTTTCTCAGAGGCGTACCTACCATGGACATCCTAGAAGCTGCTTCCGTGGAGTTCTGTACATACTTTCACCAAGCTTTACCTTTTGCCAATTTTCTCTAAATCCAGAGCTGGCTTTGCCACTGCGGTTTTGCAGGGCCTTATAGCTGGTCCTAATGCTATCTAAATTCCTCCTCCCATCCTTAGCTTTGGGAATCTACCCAAATGTAATGACTGCAACAGTGAAACACGAAGAACATAGTACAGTTGTGTACACTTACCATAAATGTAGATGTTCGAGAGTATTCACTGTTGCAGTCCTGGTTACCCTCCCTCCAGCCCCCTGACTTTGTTTGGCTATACCTCTTCTTTCCTTTTCAATGCTTAAAAACGTTTTGGTGTATTTGCTTTTTGTTTGAGGTATAACCTTGTATATTTCTAGATTTAATTGCTTCCCATTAGGGGGGCAGCTGACATCTGTGACAAGAAAAACTGATGTAATGACGTCGGCTGCATGTTTTATTACCTCTGACGACCTGATGTCACAGAAGAAGAGACAGCAACTGACGTAGGACCCAAGACTTTGTTAATCAGGCCGACTGAGGGCTACTGCAAGCTGATAACCCAAATGTAATGACTGCAACAGTGAATACACTCTTAACATCTACATTTATGGTAAGTGTACACAACTGTACTTTCTGCTGTTCCTCCTGTTTTGGCTGCTTTACTAGATGCTTTCTGTTATACTTCTGTGGACCCAGACTCGCAGCTTCCCTGATTCCTAAGAAGCCAGACCAGTTTTATAAAGTACCTGATGACTGAGAATTCCTTTAGAAATGTCCATCTGCTGACCCTTCAGTCGTCTCCATGGAACACAACAAGCTTTCTAAATTGGTGCCCTCAACTAAGCTCCTTCTTTCTGGTAAGGACAGCAGAACTATGGAAAGGCTTGGTAAAAAGGTGTATACTTCAGCCACCCTAGTCTTTTGGGCTGTTATCAGACTCGTATGACCAGATATGTTTTGGCTGCCCTTTCTCAGGCTTGTCAGGTTATTTCTGGCCTTCCTGATTCTGACGGTAAGACATCTCTCTTGCCTCTGTTAGGGGGAGGCTTCTCATGTAGCTCGCCATTCCATTAAATGTAGATAAGATGCAGCAGATGCTTCCTCTAGTGCTGCTGCTTCTGGCTTTCTTTTGTGTTGATATTCCTGGCTATGGTTACAACCTCTGCCTGATGATGATAAAGCTAAGTTGATGGATGCTTCTCTCGCAACAAATGTTTGTGTGGTGCTGCTGCAGCTGATCAAGTCCGTGCAGGAGATAGGCAAGGAGTTACAGGATCTGAAACATATTTTTGTTTCACCAGTGCCTAAGTTCCAGAGAAACTATCCTACTAAACCAGCATTTGTTAGAAGGCAGTCTTGTCATCCTAAAGGTAGGAAAGGTGGTAGGAGGGTTCCGCCAGCTAAGTCTACACAGACCCCTCCTGCTCAGAAGCCTTCCTTTCCTGATAAACCAGGCGCTGTCAGACTACCTGATTCTTTCCAGCCACATTCCCTCTTTCTCTGTCTCTCTCTTTCCATCATTTGCCAAGTGTGTTTCATGGTTCAGACATCTCTCCCCCTTATTGGGCTTTCCTCAGCCACCTCAAGAACAATTGAGCTTTTTCATGAGATGCTTCAGGATCTTTGACTTGAGGGAAGTATTCAAGAAATTCCAGAAGCTCAAAGGGGAAAGGGGTTTTATTCCTGAATATTTTTGGTCCCCAGGAAAGAGGGCACTTGGAGACCCATTCTGGCTGTTACTCATCTGAATACGTTTCTGAATGTTCCTTCCTTTCGAATGTTCTCTCTCTAGATTTTGTTCCCTTTCCTATTTCCTCAGGCTTTTCTGGTTTCCCTGGACCTCATGGATGCTTACCTCCATATCCTTATTCATCCCCTTTTCTGGTAGTTTTTACATTTTTCCTGCTTCCTGGAATTTTCATTTCTCTGCTTTGCCCTTTGGCCTCGCTACTCCCCAAAGGTATTCACCAAATGCCTAGCTCTTGTGATTGCTTTTTGCAGGATTCAAGGGATCCACGTGCTCCCTTACTTGGACGACCTCCTGCTTCAGGCATCCTCTCCAGAAATCCTTTTACAAAATCTTCATTTTGCCATTTCCTTTGTGCAAAGCCTGGAGTTTGCAATACATTTCAAAAAGTCTTTTCTGAATCCTTCTCAGGACCATATTTTTCTGGTGTGCAGTATTCAAACAGTGCCTTTGCTAGCATCTCTGCCTCCTCCCAAGGTCTTGACACTCATTTCCTTTTTCAAAATCTTCTTCAGTTTGGCCTCTCTCACAGCCAGGGAGTTTCTGAGAGGTCTGGGATTCATGGCATCCACCATCCCTATGCTCTATGCTCCCTCTGACCAAACTCCACATGAGAAACTTTCAGTGGTTTCTGAAGTCAGTGTGACTTCAACACGTGCATCCCCTAGACTTTGTATTTCCTCTTCTAACTTGTCTAAAGAAGGAACTTCACTGGTGGATTCAGCAGTTGCCACAAAACGCAGGGCTCCCCTTTTATCCCCTCTTCCTTCTTAAGAGATGTTCACAGATTCCTCAGATGTGGGATGGGGAACACCTTTTGGCTCCCTAAAGATGCAGAAGGTGTGGCCTCCTCTTAAACAGAAAGAGCACATCAGTGTCAGGGATGAGAGCTTTCTGCTGGCACTTCAAGTTTTTCATCCTCTTCTCACTAGGGCATCTCAAGGTATTTACAGACAATACCACAGTGAGGTGATATGAAAACAAACGGGGGGAGCAAGATCGTATCTTTGCAGGTTGACACTTTACATGGATGTTTCTGGACATTATTTGAGGAGTACCCCACTGGTGGACAGATATATTTGCCTCCCCTTGAACAACTTCCTGTTTTTTGTGCTAGGGTCCCAGGTCCTCTGGTTTGGAAGGGAGGCACCCTATCTTTTTCTTGGAAGGAGATGTTCCTTTGTGTTCCCTTCTCCTCATTCCAAAAGTCATGTTCTGAATTCAATAGGATATTCCCAAAATCTTGTTGGTGACTCACTTTTGGCTGAGACCGCCTTAGTTCCCTCCTTTTCTACATTTAACAAAGGGCAGTCCTCACAAGTTACCTCACAAAGTGGACCTACACAGAAAAGACATTGGATCTGTCATCCATCCCCACCTGTCCACTCTTCAGCTGACACTGTGGGTGATAGGATTTTGATTCCAATTAGGCACCTTTTTTTTCTGAGGAGGTGCTTAGGGTCCTGTAAGAGGCCAAGAAAACCACTGTTGGAAAATCCTAATTATCCAAATAGAAGACTTTTTTTGTTTGGTGTATTTTTTGTAACCTGGATCCACTTTCTGTTGATGTTCCTTTGGTTCTCTCCTGTCTGTGTGAATTGCTCAGTGCTGGTTTAACTTATTCTTCTGTTAAGGCCCACTTATCCGATATCTTTGCTCGTCTGTCTTTTTCTCCTCCTCTTGCTACTAGATTTGAAGCTAAACAATTTCTTAAGGTGTTCTTCATATTAGGCCTCCTCCCTGGGATCTTAATTTTGTTTTGGAAAAATTGACTCAGCTTCCTTTTGAGCCTGCTGCGTTCAGTTTCCTTGCCGCATTGCTCTTGAAAGACTGTACTTTTGTTGGCCCTTACTTCTGCCAGATGGGTGTATGAGCTTCAAGCCCTTATGGCTTGTCCTCCTTTCTTGGTGTTTCATAAGGACAGGGTGTCCTTGTGTGCTAATCCTTCTTTTATGGCCAAGGTGGTTAATGAGTTGTCTATTAATCAGTCTATTCATTTTCCCCTTTCCGCAGTCTGCTAGTGAAAGGGTACTGCACACATTGGATGTGCATATTCTTATCTAGATAAAATCTGAGTTGTATTAGGATGTCTGATCAGCTGTTTGTTTCTTTTCATCCTAGGCCTGTAGGATTAGCTGTATCCATACAAGCTATTTCTTCTTTGATTTCAAAAGCTATTTCCTTTTGTTGTTCCTTTCATATAGGAGCCTTCCTTTTTCCTGTTAAGCCTCAATGTTCATCGTGCATACAGCTGCAGTCATAACAGATGGGTTCTCCTGCCGTCAGGCGGGTCCTCGGTCCGCCGAATTCCAAAGTCTAGGTCCGGCGTCGGTTGTCGTCGCTTCTTCCCTGACGTCAGTGCGACAGGGGTATAAAAGAACCAGCCAACGCCATTTTCTTCAGTCTTTCTTGCCGCGCGGTGCCCGAAGCAGAAGCAGTTCGCAAGTGCCGGTCGGCCAGCTCCTGAAATTACGAAAATTTTGCAACCGAAGTCTTCTTGAAAGCTAAGTACCCCGTTGGGGAAACTTTTCTTGCCTCAGACCGATGTCAGACAAAGTTAATAATTGTATTTCATGTGGGAAGCAAATACCGCATAAGGATTTCCATTCCCTCTGTATTCCTTGTTTAGGCCCGGACCACGACGTCTCGGCCTGTCGCTTTTGTGCTACATTCAACAAACGCACCATAAAGCGTCGGGCTGAGTTCTCCCAGCATTATTTTGGCAAAAAATTTAACTACATTATGTCGTCGGATACTCCGACTCCAGTTTTGTCTAAAAAGCGCAAAGATAAGGACCGACACACGAGGTCCGCGGCCTCTACCGACACCACGCCAAAGCCGACTACACGTGGTCCGGTTCTCAGCGAGGTGCCTACGCAGCCCCTGACTACCGACGACACTTCATTGGCGGTGTCTCCTGTGCCCAAGTTCGCAGGCTCCTCGGCCCACACCCCGACTACAGATACCGAAGCCACTCTTGGCGATGAATCTCAAAATGTGGACAGGTCCACCTCCACTCAAGGTGTCTTCAGACCTTCCTCTTCTTTTTCCATCAAGACTTTCACTAAGTCTAAAGCAGCCATGAATTCTAAGAGACAAGCTACACAGGGCCCATCTCCAGGCCCCATGCCTAAAAAACAGATGCTTAAAATGGCTGAGGATTTAATTACTCTTATCAGGGGTTCTCAAACCCCCCCCCCCAGACAAAAGGCCCAGAGTGGAGGAAGAATCCCCCTCCTCTGATCAGGGCTCCATTATATCAGAGCACTCTGATGAAACAGAAACATTCTTACTCCCCTTTTGAAGACTCTGATGCAGAGGAGTCCATTCCCTCTGTATCCCCCCCAGAGGATTACTCATTTGGGGAAACTTTGCATACCTTAAGGGAACACTTCCACTGGGAAGGCCAAGATTATTCAGATTCCAAGAAAAGGCTTAGGGAATTTCTCTTGCTACCTCAGCACAGACCTCTGGCTATACCTCCTGTCTTGGACATATTAGATGATGTGTACTCGGAGGCCTGCCTTAACCCGGATTCTCTACCTCCAGCCCCAGTCAAGCCTGACAGGTACTACAGGGTTCCTGACTCACACCAATTTCTATACAAAAGCCATGCTGCTGACCCAGAAACTATCTCACAGGGCCCCAAGGGAATTCAGGCTTCCACTGCTAAAAATCCATTAACTTCCGAGAGAGATTCCAGATCCTTAGAAAGGTGGGGAAAAAAGGTATATACTTCGGCCACCTTAACCATGAGGGCATTAAACTGTCAGTTCCATATGCTAAAGTACCAACAGTTTTTGTTATCACAATTGAGAAGTAAAATGTCACAACCTGAACAACCAGACTTGAAGGAGTTGCAGGATTTGATGCATAGTGCAGAACAAGTGGGTAAACATACCTTACAATGTGGTTTTGATGCTCTAGAGGCCTCATGTAGAGCTGCTGTTACAGGATCAGTCATACGTAGACATGCCTGGCTCAAGGAACAAACCTTACCAGATCATGTCAAAGCTAAATTACTAGATGCCCCTCTACAAAAGGATGTATTATTTGGTGCTAATGCTGAGGAGGTATTAAGGAAAATGGAGGAAAAGGCTAAATCAGTGCAGACAGTGAAAGATTTTCTACAGGTACAACCCCCACGTTTCAGTAGAAATTGGCCTTCCAAAAATTGGTCCTTTCCAGCCACGGACAGACCCCAAAGAGGTAGATACAGGCGCCCGAGGGGCAGAGGACAATCCCAAGGATCGTTCAGAGGCAGACAATGGCAAGCTCCTACACAAAAGGTGGTGAGGACAACTCGCAACCATTCAGAAAGCAAGCCCAATGACTTTCCCCTTTGCATGCCAAGCAAGACTCAAATGGCAGCACCCTTAGGCGGAAAACTGGTATTATTTTCAAAAAATTGGCATATTGTCACAAAAGACAAATGGATCTTGGACATTATAAACAGAGGCTACAGATTCCATTTTCACACCCTTCCAAAAATGAGAGGCATGCCAAACCTGCCACACAATCAAAGGGCAGAGGCACAAAGACAAATTTCAGATCTCATAGACATGAAAGCTATTCAAGAGGTACCTACGCACGAACAAGGTCAAGGTTTTTATTCCAGACTATTCCTGGTACCAAGGAAGGGAAAAGATTGGAGACCCATTTTGGACTTATCCATCCTAAACACATTTCTACTCGTACCAAAATTCAAGATGCTCACTCTACAGCAGCTTCTTCCCATGCTGGGCAAGGAGTCTTGGCTGGTAACATTGGACCTCAAGGAGGCATACCTGCATGTCCCAATCAGACAAAATTGCAGAAGATACCTCAGATTTCTTGCAGGTTCAACCCATTATCAATTCTCTGCATTGCCCTTTGGCTTATCTACTGCGCCCAGAGTATTCACGAAATGCCTGGCATCAGTAATTGCCTACTGCAGACTTCAAGGGATACAAATTTACCCTTATTTGGACGACTGCCTGATCCAAGCGGACAGCAAGCACATTCTTCTGAAACATCTGGCTTATGTAATAATGTTGTTGAATTCTCTGGGATACACAGTCAACAAAAAGAAATCAAGGCTAATACCCTCTCGGAAAATAATTTTCCTGGGTGCCAACTTGGACACAACACCCAGATGGCCTACCTCACGCCAGAGAAGCAGGGGCAATTAACTCAATACTTCAGAACACTAGCAAATTGCACCAGGCTGACTGCAAGGAAAATTCTGCAGGCTCTGGGATTCATGGCATCTTGCATCTTACTAATCTCATGTGCAAAGCTGCATATGAGGAAAATTCAATGGTACTTTCAAAACCTATGGTCTCAACACAGCCACAGTTTGGAAACAATAATACCACTAATTCCATGTCTTCAAAAGGAATTTCTGTGGTGGGCTCAAGCATGCCAAACAAACACAGGTCTCCCATTCAGCAAGCCTCAAGCAAATCAAGTCATCACAACGGACGCCTCGGACTACGCCTGGGGGGGCGCACATGACAGATCGGTGCATTCAGGGCAAATGGTCCCAAAAAGAAAAGCACCTTCACATCAATCAAAAGGAAATGCTAGCAGTAATAAATGCTATTATAGCTTTCAAAGACCTTCTGCAACCAGGTCAACTATTGATAAGGACGGACAACACCACAGTAATGTGGTACATAAACAAACGGAGGAACCCATTCATACCCCCTGTGCAGACTGGCCATGTCACTTTGGAACATGGCCCTGGACTTACAAATCGAACTACAAGCACAGTACTTGCCAGGCAAGGAAAACACGCTGGCAGACAATCTAAGCAGAAATATGACAGATCCACATGAATGGAAGTTGCATCCTCAAGTTTTTACAGAGATAATTCAAGCATGGGGAAGGCCAGACCTAGATCTCTTTGCCTCCCACAAAAATCACCAATTGACAAAATTCTGCTCAAGGATTTTTCATCCAAAGGCCTGGAGAGTGGACGCTCTCTCTTTCAGTTGGACATCAATGACAGTTTATGCCTTCCCACCTCTTCCTCTGCTGCCCAAAGTTCTATTAAAAACCAGAGCAGACAGACCAAAGATGATTCTCATTGCTCCAGACTGGTCAAGACAACACTGGTACCCACTCCTGAGGAGCCTGACGCATTCCCCACTATGGACCCTGCCTCTGATGCCTCCTCTTCTGACTCAGCACAGCTTCAAAACTCTTCACAGTCAGCTAAAAACACTCAATCTAGCCGCATGGAAGATTCCTTAGCATCACAACAGACCCTACTCTCTGAGGAGGTGCAGGATGTCATTTTGGAGGCCAGAAGGCCATCTACTAGAAAAGCTTACACCGCAAAATGGAAACGGTTTTGTGTCTGGAATGAGAAAAAGGGCCAGGATCCTGGAAAACTGAATTTACCTCAAATATTACAGTATCTAGCTGAGCTGCTAAGCAGTGGACTTTCATTCTCCTCCATCAAAATCCATGCCTCAGCCATTTCTGCAGAATACAACACTGATCCACCCTTATTCTCTCTCCCTCTCTTAAGACAGTTCCTCAGAGGGGCTAAGAATCTAAAACCCCCAAGGAAACAACCAATACCTGCTTGGGATCTCAATTTCATTCTAGAAAAGCTGACCTTGCCTCCTTTTGAGCCAGCTGCCTCATCAGATTTGCAATATTTGTCCTGGAAAACAGCTTTCCTTCTGGCTATTACCTCAGCTCGTAGGGTATCGGAACTACAAGCTCTCATGGCTGTGCAGCCATTTATCTTCCATCAGGACAGAGTTTCCTTACGAACCAACCCGTCCTTTATGCCAAATGTGGTATCCAGGGTAGCTTTGAATCAGGCTATACACTTACCTACCTTTTATCCTAATCCTCAAAACAAAGGGGAGAGATTACTACTCTCCTTGGACATCCACAGACAACTGCGTTATTATTTGGACAGAACAAAGCCTTTCAGAAAATCAGAACAGCTCTTTGTGTCCTATGCTATAGGAGCTCAAGGAAAGCCAATTTCCAAACAGACAATCTCAAAATGGATAGCCCACTGCATACGCTTTTGCTATTCTTTTCATGGCAAAACTGTACCCACAGGCATCAGATCTCACTCCACAAGGGCCACGGCTACTTCTGCAGCTTTTCTCAGAGGAGTTCCTACCAAAGAGATTTTGGAAGCAGCCACTTGGAGTTCTGTGCATACCTTCTCCAAGCACTACCACCTACCATTATACTCCAAATCTAGAGCGGGCTTTGCCACTGCAGTCCTGCAGGGCATTCTGGCTCCTTCTACTTCCACCTAGTGCCTACCACCCCTTTCTTAGCTTTGGGATTCTACCCATCTGTTATGACTGCAGCTGTATGCACGATGAACATAGTACAGTTTTGTACCTACCATAAATGTAGATGTTCGAGTGCTAATACAGCTGCAGTCCAGGTTTCCCTCCCTCCTTCCCCTCTTGGGACAGGCCTATTGGCTAACACCTCCTCATGCAACCTGATTGGGGTATTCATTCTTGATGTATTTGCTTACACTACTGTATTTTGATTATATGCCATTGCTTTATTACACAAATTTATGTATTGCCTTCCTTCTGGGGGCACCTGACATCTGGGGCAAGAAAAACTGAAGAAAATGGCGTCGGCTGGTTCTTTTATACCCCTGTCGCACTGACGTCAGGGAAGAAGCGACGACAACCGACGCCGGACCTAGACTTTGGAATTCGGCCGACCGAGGACCCGCCTGACGGCAGGAGAACCCATCAGTTATGACTGCAGCTGTATTAGCACTCGAACATCTACATTTATGGTCGGTACAAAACTATACTTTCTATAAGGGCTGTGGCTTCTTCTGATGCTTTTTTCAAGGGTTTGGATACCAACTCTATTCTTGAGGGAGCTGCCTGGACTTGTGTGCATACATTTACCAAGCACTACAAGTTGGATGGAATCTCCAGAGCTACAGCTGATTTTGCTAAGGCCATTCTTCATGGCTTCCTAAAGGGATCTGCTGGTCCTTCTGCCTCCAAAGTTTCTTCATGAGCTTTGGCACTCTCCCTTCTGTTATGAATATTGCAACATTGATATGGAAGGACATAGTACAGTTGTGTGAAATCTTACCATAAAGGTAGATGTCCTTCTCTTCACTGTTGCAGTATTCACTCCCTCCATCTGCCCCCTGGTCCTTTTCACTTCTGGATGCACTGATTACCTCTCTTTTTCTTGGACTGGTGTTCCTACTGGGGCTGTCAGTTCTGAGGATAGTACATCTGGACGTCACCTTTATGCCCTGCATTATGCAACGAGCATAAGTGTGATAGGCATACCTTAAAGCAACCTAAAAGCTTTGGTATACTGGGTGCATGTTGGGCCACCATTGGTAGGGGATCCCTACTGTTATGAATACTGCAACAGTGAAGAGAAGAACGTCTACCGCGATGGTAAGATTTTATGCAACTGTACTTTACCTTCTGGCCAAGGCATGATTGTTTCTTTCTTTTGTTGCCCATCAATGAAGAGTGATGCTATACTCTTTCCCTGGTAACAGATCTACTCACCCTATACTTGAAGACGGTCCTTCATTCTCATCTGATAACACTCAAACTCGCAACCTGAAGGATTGATTTATAACACCAAACGTTGCATCTTACTCCATACAAGTGGTATCTGTCTTGAAAAAGGCAAGAAAGCCAGCTACCAGAAAACCATATTTAGCAAAGTGGAAAAGGTTTTCTATTTGGTGCCAGGGAAAAGGTGTAACACCACTTGGTGCTAACGTAAACTAAGTGTTGGACTATCTTTTAGATTTATTTAAGCAGGGCCTTTATTTTTCAAGTATTAAAGTATGTGCATCTGCCATTTGTGCTTGCATACCTTGTTCTGCACCTACATATACACAACCCCATTTCCTAAAGGAGTGGTACACCTGAGACCTCCTAGAAAAAATCCTGTACCCTCTTTGGACCTTAACTGTATTAGAAAAGCATGCCTTTCTATTTTTGAGACTGATGACTTAGCCCCTTTAAAGATTTTCACTTGGAAGACCACCTTGCTGATGCAATTACCTCAGGCAGGCATGTCTCAGAAATGCAAGCCCTGATGTGCAAAGAATCCTTCACAGTATTCCATAGAGATAGTTACCCTTAGAACTAGTACCTCGTTCATGTGTAAAATAGTGTCAAGAATTCTCTTATGAAGCTAGCCACCTACCAGTGTTCTTCCCTTATTCTCAAAATAAAACTGAACAAATCCTGTATTTCCTGCATGTGCAATAACAGATCACGTACCGTCTTAGTATGATACAGTCTCCAAATAGAGCAGATCAAGTTTTGGTCATTTGCAGAATGAAAAGGCAGGACTGTCTCCAGACAGACAGGTGGCTAATTGCATTATTTTTGCTGTACTCATCATGGAAAGCAGCTGCCAGCATCTGTCAGGGCACACTGCATGGGAGACTGAGCATCTACCATTGCCTTCTTAAAAGGTGTCCTTACGCAGTCAATCTTGGAATCTGCCACTTGGCCGTCTGTCCACACATTTATGAAACACTTAAGTACTGCATCCATGGTTAGGGCAGGTCTTGCTACTGCTGTTCTACAGAACCTCCTGGCCTAGTGTCCCTTGGACAGCTAACGACCCAGTCTGTAGCTTTGGGAGCCCTCCCAAGAATCAGAACTGTAACATTGACTGCAAAGAACACAGAACAGTTATGTTAATTTATTTTAATTGTAGATGTTTTGAGTAGATCATTATTGCAATACCAACTCCCACTGTCCTTCCTGTTTGTCTGCTTGGCTTCCAATGGCTGTGAGTTATAATGGTTACCCTAAGCTTTTCATCATCCCCCTTCCAGTCCTAGTCCACAGCCACTCTGTCTTAGGATTTAGATAACTGGAAGGACCTTTGCTGTTTCTTCCACATTTCTGCTGTGGTTAATAACTGGAAGGGTTGTGCTGTCCTCTGGCATCAGACTGACTTCCACAACCTAGAAAAACCTGAAGATGGCATCGACAGGCAGCTTATACCCTAATGTCTGGACATAGGTTCTCTAATGTTCGTCTGGTAAGGGTGATGCAAAGACTGAGAATCTGGCCATTTACGGGATTCTGCATCACAGGAAGACCAGTACTGCAACACTGACCTCCTCTAACATCTACAGTTATGTTAAGTGTAACACAACTGTACTTTTCTAGACTTAACACCCTCCCATGTTTAATGCTCTTGGCTGTCAAAAAAGCAATTACCTGAACTTGGAAATTAAAATCTAACCCGACCATAGTGAAATTATAGTGTGTTGTGAAGGATTGGAGATGGGATCTTTAAAAAAGGGAAAGAGGAAATTGCATAGAAATAAAAGAAATCTGTGGAAACAATGCATGGAGAATAATGTTCAGGTGGAAGTGTGAAATTTCCGAAAGGCAGGAAATTGGCAATCTGTGTTGAATATTAATTAAGAAAGCAAAAAGTAGTGGAACTGCACTATAAATCACCAGTAAATCCAAAAAAAAAAGTGCTAAAACCAGAGCGGAAAACTCAGTCAAGTTATATCCAAATGATTTTAATGAATCCACACACTAGGAACGTTAAAACAGTAAAAACATGAACGCCTTCACTCCATACATATGCATTTTCGTCTCATTACTCAAGACTTCATCAAATGACCAGTGTATACTTCCATTAGTAGTGTTTATATTAGATTTAATTAACTAAAACTAATGAGATTAAGCTACCTATATTCAAAACAGCCAATGATTTTATACTTAAAAAACAATTAAAAATTCAGTCCATGATTTATCTTGTATATTTTTCATGAAACCATTAAAACATTCCAACCCAACATTCTTTAAATATTAAAAGTGTTAATATGTAAAACTCAATATTAATTTCTATTTAAAAACTTCACTAAAATGTTAAAAAAATAGATAATGAAAACTGTCACTTCTTATGTTGTGAATATACATGTATGGAAAATCTAGGAAGACATTGCCATCTGGTGGCTATTCCTTTTATTACATTCCTATACATTCAAAGTTTATAGGTTCATAGGTTCATACTAGGTTATCTGCCGTAGGGCATTTATTAGCCTAGCCCGTGTGTGTTTGGCTTTCGCCACCCATTTTAAATTAATTTTGCTATGCCCTTTTTCGAGGTTAGTATACTGTGCCTCTGTCTAGCAGCGACACAGAAGTGATACCCGGGGTAAACCTACGATCTCCCATCCACTCATCAAGATTCCTCTTGAAGAGAGTCAGTGAGGGACTCTGCCTAACCTGGACTGGGATTTTATTCCAGAGTGAAGGGAGCCTCTGGGTTATGAATCTGTCCCTCCAGCATGTCCTATTTATTTCAGTGCTGAGGTTCAAGTCGCTCGAGCGCGTGGCTCGATGGGATTTGGATTTTCTGAGGTGCAGCATGTCCATTAATTCCGGGTTGGACATGGCTTTATACGTCAGGCACAGATCGCCTCTGAGCAGGCGGTATGCCACTGAGTAGAGCTGGAGTTTCTTTAACCAGGCAGCATATGGCATCTGTTTGAGCCCTATGATCCTCTTGGTGAGGTACTTTTGGGGTCTTTTCAGTTGCTGCAGGTGTCTGGTAAGGTACATCCCAAAAGGGGCATTGTACTCAATTATGGGCCTGATGAAGGATGAGTAAAGAGGCACAATGACCTCCCCTGATCTAGATGTGAATCCCTTCATGATTAGGTGGGCTATATAAAATGTTTTTCTAACCACTTTGGCCACGTGGTTGTCAAATGAGAGATTGCTATCAACTTGGGTCCCCAGGTCCCTAATTACTTCTTCTGTACTTAATGGATTACCACCTATGTGGTAATTTGTGGGCACTTTGTTTTTGCCAAAGGGGATGACTATACACTTTTTGACGTTTAGCTTGAGGCCATGGCTCTGGCACCAGTTGTCTGTTTCTATGAGGCCCTTTTGGAGGATGCTTGTGTCGGCCGGAGAGTCGATTATGGCGCCCAGATGTCCTTCATGGATGCATCTGCAGTCATAACAACTGGGTTGTCCTGTCGTCAGGCAGCCCTTCAGTCGGCCGGATTCCAAAGTCCGGTCCGCTTCGCTGATGTTGCACTCCACCCGGCGTCATCTCTGTTGGTCTTGGTATAAAAGCATCAGCCGACGCCATTTTCCTCAGTCTTTCTTGCGTGGCCGAAGCAGAAGCTGTTCGCAAGTGCCGGTCGGTCGGATCCAGAGATTACTTCTACCGAATACTACTTCGAAGACTTCTAAAGCTAAGTACCCCGTTGGGGACTCTTTCTTGCCTCAGCCGATGTCAGAAAAAGTTAACAATTGTTTAACCTGTGGGAAACAAATACCTCATAAAGATTTCCACTCTTACTGTCTGCCTTGTTTAGGCCCAGCCCACGACGTAGTTGTAACTGGTTTGGAGTCTGACATGGCTCCAGCAATTCTAACCATGTGGGTTCTGTCCTTGAGCCAGTTTGCAACCCATCTAGTGACATAGGGGTTTATATTTAAGCTGGTGAGCTTATCTATAATGCCTGAGTGGGGTATTGTATCAAAGGCTTTTGCGAGGTCCAGGTAGGCTGCGTGGACCACCTTCCCCTCGTCAATGACCTTGGTGACTGTTTCAAAGAAATCGACCAGGTTTAAGAGGCAGGATCTGCCCTTAAAGCTGAACTGGGTAGGATCCAGTGTCTGTAGGTCCCCAGTATCTTTATTTATGAGGTCCATGATGATCCTTTCCATAGCTTTGCAGACCAAGCTAGTCAGGCTTATGGGGCGATAGTTTCCAGGATCCGTTGAGGCACCACCTTTGTGGAGAGGGACCACTGTTGCTGTACGCCACTCTTTAGGTACATATCCTGTAGTAAGGCTGAGATTGAACAGTAGTTTTATGTTTGGGTTTAGCTCTTCTTGGAGTTCATGTAGGACGCAGCCCGGGACACAGTCTGGTCCCATTGATGCTGTGTTTTTTGCTTTGGAGAGGGCGGCTCTTACCCGAGCATCTGAGATGTCAGGGGGGCAGCACTCTGCTGGGATAGATATTTGCCCTTTTGGTGGGGGGGGGGAGTTTGCGCTGAACCTGTCAGCTAAGATGTTGGCTATGTCTGTGGGTTTTGTGTATTTTTTGTCATTTTGGACTAATTCTGAGCATATCTGGGATTTCCCACCCAGGTTGCTAACATAACTAAAGAAAGCCTTGTGATTATCCTTAGTGTCCTGTGCAATTTTTCTCTCGAAGCTGGCCTTAGACTATTTTATGAGTGCCCGTAGTTTTTTGCTAATACTGATCAGAGATGCCTTCCCTTTTTGGGATTTTGCTCTATCATGTAGTAGCTTCCTCCTTCTATTGTATAGTTTGTTTATGGTTGGGGTCCACCAGACAGGACGTCTGCCTTTGGAGGATTGGGTCTTGGTTTTATTTGGGATTGCATGATCCATGCATTCCTGAAGGTGTTCATAGAATGCGTTTATAAAGGATTCTGCGGTCTGGGCCATATTTCCACAGGCCCGGGGGCTTTGAAGGATTCCACCTCGGTTTTGAGGAGTGTGAAATTTGCTTTAGAGAAGTTTTTCACTGTGGTTTTCTGGGCAGGGGGTGGGGTCGGGATGTGAATATCCAGTGAGATTAGTTTATGGTCTGATCTTACCAGTGAGGGATACACTTCTGGTCTGGAGCATAAAGTCCCCATGTTGGTGATGATCAGGTCGAGTATGTTTTCCCCTCTTGTGGGAGTGGTAACAAGTTGTTCCATAGCATTTGAGTTTATAAATTCTAGGAACCTTTGGGCTAGGGTGTTGGAGCTAGAGTAATGCTCCCAGTCTATGTTTGGGTAGTTGAAGTCGCCCAATATAATGGTGTTTGGAGAGACCTTCATATTTTCCAGTGTTCTCAGGAAGGCCGAGTGGGGTTCCTGGGTTTGGGAGGGTGGTCTGTAGCAGGCTATAAACTGGAAGGCAGTTTTACCCACTGTTAGTTGCACATGGATAGTCTCTGATGCTTCGTGCTGTGCCACCAACCTGGAGGTGTGAGTATCTTTGACGAATATTGATACTCCCCCTCCTTTTGTGGTTTGGTCCAAGTTTTGGGACCGAAAAGCATGTTATGAGGTATAACCTGGTAGTGCTGGGGTGCTCTCGGGAGCCTTGAACCAGGATTCTGTTACTGCACAGATATCGATGTTCTCCATGCTAAGGAGAGTTTCGAGTGCGTGCATCTTGAGGTTTAGACTTCTGGCGTTGAGTAGCATTACTCTTAGTTTCTTATCCCTTGTGATACCTATGGAGGTGGGTTTGTCTTCTGAGCCTTGCCTTAAAAAGGCACTATGGGGGTAGCAAGAGCCTTTGCCAATATCCGAAAGGCCAGGGGTGACAGGTGCAAGCTGTCCCTAGCGAAGCATCATGGCTTGTCGAGCATGTCATCCCAGACTGAAAGGCATTGGATCCCCTTTGAATGACACCAATACTTAAGCCAATTGTTGAAATTGATCAACTTGTCTTCATATTGTGGCATCATTCTTGGTGAGGGTAACATGCTACTCAAGGTCAGGATCATAGCGGCCTGGGCTACATGCTCAGAGAGCTCCTCTATGTCTCTCTTCATGTAGTCCAGGGAGGTATGTCTCTGGTCATTCACACCAGCATGGACAATGACTGAGTCATATTTGTACTTGCCTGGGAGTGACCTGAGTGCTTGTGTTATGTGGCGGATCCTAGCGCCCGACAGGCAGCTCACCGTGACCTTCTCCTTGTTCAGCCTGGTGAGCGGGACGTCAGTGTGCCTGACAATAGTCAGCTATTACAAGTGTATCAGGTGTGTTGTTTAGCCTTAAGGGCTCTGACTGTTCGGCATACTGGCTTTTTGAGCTATGTGTTGCACGTGTTTTGTTTTGTGGTAGCGGTTGCTTGGGTGTCTGCTTTGGAGGTCTCTGCTGCTTAGGCAGATTTTTATTTAGAGCCTCCGAGTATGTTTTTGGGTGTTTGGTTTGCTGTCGTGGTAGGTCTATGTGAGACTGGAATTGTAGTGAGTGTGGTTTCCTTCTCCTCCTGACTGGTTACGCCAGTACTGGGTTGAGAGAGCTTAGCCTCCAGTTTGGCTATATGGTTGCATCTCTCACAGATGTTGGAATATGTTGGGAGGAGGAGAGGGTTGTCTGTGTACATGAGGCAGTTGTAACATTGCCTCAAGATTCCCAGATTCACCAGCTGGACCGGAGAGGAAATTGACATCTGACCTTTGGTCATGCTAGAATAGTATTGGGAATTCCTTTATAATTGAAAAAAAAGGGCCAGTGGAGAACAAGGTACTCAAGGGGAGTTTGTGAGGGTGTAGTGCTTTTAATTTTTTAGTGCTGACTTGTATAATTGCTTTAGTGAGCAAGTGCCAGGTAACTTAAATGCAAAAACGACAAACAGTAACTTTCTTTCAAGTGAAACAAGGAAATAAGTACAGTAAGCAATGCAGATATCACTAGGGATCCACAGAAGCGCTGAAAAGCCGCGTTTTAGGTGGAATTAGCTTTTCAGGGAAATAACAAGCAAACAAACAACAAGCATACAAACAAAGCTAGATTCAGCAGGCCTGGATCTAGTCTATGCTACAGCAAACAAGGTGTACCAATTACAGTAAGAAGCAGTTCAGATATGCAGGTACTATAAGCCTTTAACCAGAAATTCCCAGCTCAGAAGGGCAGAGTCCAGCCTCTCCTCCCACAAGAGTGCAGACCACGAACCCTCTTAATGTAAACTAACTGGCCTGAAGCCCAAGTGCTTAAACCAGAACTAATACACTTTTAGAATAACAGACACTGAGCCCTCAATCAGCAGTTCCCAACTTAGAAGGATGTAAGCTACCTGTCCTGCCACCACAGTGCAGGCCACAAACCTTCCTAATGTAAAACAACTGGTCTGACTCCCAAGTGCTTAATCCAAAAGACTTAGAATGATAGCTACACTTTAATCAAGTTACTACCGAGCAGTAATAAATACAATTGAATACTTTAAAGAATGCCTGGATTAGTGCTCAAGTTATACAAACAAAGCTAGATTCAGCAGGCCTGGATCTAGTCTATGCTACAGCAAACAAGGTGTACCAATTTCAGTAAGAAGCAGTTCAAATATGCAGGCACTATAAGCCACTATTAGCAGACCTTAATTTTAATAGTGGTAATATTTGAAACATAATCATTTAACCCAGGGGGATTTCCTGCTTCTAGGGTCACTTGCCACCATAGTTCCCTAAATTCAATCTTCTCTTCCCATGGGCCTCCCCTAATATCATTTCTAACTTGTTCCAATACCAAAACATTAAATTTCGGTTTCATTCATAACTTTGTATGTTTGAACAGGGCATTAGTTTCCTTGCCCACTGCTATATCTTAAAATATGTTCGTAAATCCTTCTTTTTAACATTCTTTCAGTCTTCCCTACATAGAAGGAATTACAAACTAAACAGATGGCTAAATAAACTATTCCTTTTGATTCACAATTATAATAATCAGAAATAGTGATCCATTTTTTTCTACTTTCTAAATAATACCTATCTGTATTCATAATATATGTACATTGTCCACAGTGCCCACATTTATGTGTACCTAATCTATTCTTGTTAATATTAAACTTATTATTTTTATTTTCTAAAATATTTCTAATACACTGTGAATTTTTATATACTACCTTATAAGGAATTTTGGATATGTTGTCCAAATCTGTAAGGGAAACAAATCTATCCCATTCTCTTAACGATTTTTTTGATGTTATTGTTCAAAGCATTGTGTTCCAAAATCATTGCTTGTTGATAATTGTCTCTAGTGTTCTCTTTATGTTCATTTCCTCCATTACTTTGCTCACTATATTTTTGAATAGGTTTAAATCTGTTGATGTTCATCTTGTTTCACTGTTGCAGTCATTACACTTGGGTTATCCTGCTTGCAGGCGACCCGCAGTCGACCTGAGTTCCAAAGTCTTGGTCCGGCGTCAGTTGCTATCGCCTCTTCCCCAGACGTCAGTGCGCCAGGGGTGTTAGTTTCAACCGACGCCATTTTCTTCAGTCTTTCTTGCCGCACGGTGCCCGAAGCAAAAGCAGTTTGCAAGTGCTGGTTGGCCGACTCCTGAGATTTTCAAAATTGAATTTCAGAACCAAAGACTTCAATAAAGCTAAGTACCCCGTTGGGGAAACTTTTTCTTGCTCCAGACCGATCTCAGTTAAAGTTAATAATTGGGAAGCAAATACCTCATAAGGACTTTCACTCTTACTGCTTTCCTTGCCTAGGCCCTGACCACGACGTTACTAGTTGTCGGTTTTGTGCTAGATTCAATAAACGCACTATTAAACATCGGTTTGATTTTGCTTTACATTACTTTGGACGAAGATTTAATTATATAATGCCGTCGGAACAACCGACGACCGGAATGTATAAAAAATGCAAAGACAAAGAAAAAGGCATCCGAGGTCCAAAACCGATGACGAAGCCTCTTCTAGGCCAGTCGCCGGTTCTCAGTGAAGCGCTTTCGCAGCCCCTGACTCCCACTACCTCAGAGCCACAGGCCGTAACAGACAGCCACGTGGAGACACCGAAGCCTGTGGAAACTCAAGGTATTGGGCCTACGGAAACTATACCCTCAGATGGGTCTGGAGCCGCTGAGCAGGCACCGGCTTCTGAGGGTGTTTTCAGACCTTCACAGCTTACAGTTAAGGCTACTACAGCATCAAAGGCAAAGTCAAAAACACCTTTAAAGACAAGGAAACAAGTGCAGCATTCTCCAGAACAGTCATCCATGCCAAAGAAACAGATGCTTAAAATGGCCGAAGACCTTATTACTTTAATCAGGGGCTCCCATCCCCCTCCTGACAAAAGGCCTAGGCAAGACACTGATTATGATTCCTCTGATCAGGTTTCCATTTCCTCTGATTCTTCTTCTGATCAGGGCTATTCTCTCCCTCTTTATGAGGACTCTGATGCTGAAGAGTCCATTCCTTCAGCCTCACCGCCTGAGGATTATTCTTTTGGGGAAACCCTGCACACCATGAGGGAGCATTTCCATTGGGAGAGCCAGGATTCCTCAGAATCCAAGAAAAGGCTCAGAGATATCCTTTTATTGCCTTAGCACAGGCCCCTTGCTATCCCCCCTGTGCTTGATATTGTAGATGATGTTTTTTCTGAATCCAGTCTGTCTCCAGATTCTTTACCCCCTGTACCAGTAAAGTTAGACAGGTACTACAGGGTCCCTGACTCTCATAAATTTCTTTATAAATACCCCGCTGCAGACCCAGAAACAATTTCTCAGGGTCCTAAAGGGGTTAAAGCTTCCACTGCCAAAAATCCTGTCCTCTCAGATAGGGATTCCAGAGCTCTGGACAGATGGGGGAAAAAAGTTTACACTTCTGCTACTTTAGCTGTAAGAGCTTTAAACTGTCAGTTTCACATGCTTAAATATCAACAGTATCACATGTCGTTGTTAAAGCAGAAAATGGTTACAAATATAGAAAGTCCTGACAGTAAAGAAATGTAGGATTTATTGCATGCAGTTGAACAAGTGGGAAAGCATACTCTGCAATGTGGTTTTGATTCATTAGAGGCTTCTTGTAGAGCCGCAGTTACAGGCTCAGTTATTCGAAGACATGCTTGGTTGAACAAAGTTTACCTGACAATGTTAAAGTAAAATTATTGGATGCTCCACTATAGCTTGATACTTTGTTTGGTGTTAAGGAAAATGGAGGATAAAGCAAAGTCAATGCAAACGGTGAAAGATTTCTTACAGGTTCAACCACCTAGATTTAGCAGAAACTGGCCTTCAAAAAAGTGGTCCTTTCCAGTGTCAGACAGGCCACAAAGAGGCAGATACAGATGGCCAAGAGGCAGATATCAGCCCCAAGCCTCCTACAGACCTAAACAATGGGGTGCTTCAGCCCCCAAAGGAGGAGAAGACAAATCACAACCTTATAGGAAACAGTCACAATGACTTCCCTCTGCAAATGCCAAGCTCTTACCAGTTGACAGCACCCCTAGGGGGAAAGCTAGCACTTTTCTCAAAAACTGGCACATGATCACCCAAGACCAATGGGTGCTAAATATAGTTTCTCAGGGGTACAGGTTCCACTTCCACATGCTTCCAAAACCAAAAGGTATGCCAAATCTGCCACAAAACCAATGGGCAGAGGCACAAGAACAGATTGCTGCTCTTATGGATATGGGAGCTATTCAAAAAGTTCCTCAAGAAGAACAGGGACAAGGATTTTACTCAAGACTTTTCTTAGTACCCAGAAAAGACAAAGCCTGGAGACCAATACTGGACCTGTCAGTCCTAAATACTTTCCTGGATGTTCCACAATTCAAAATGTTAACACTACAACAACTTCTGCCCATGCTGGGCAAGAAGGCTTGGCTAGTTACTTTGGATCTCAAGGAGGCTTGACATCCCAATCAGACAATCGTGCAGAAGATACCTCAGATTTATAGCAGGCTCAATGCATTACCAATTCTCTGCACTGCCCTTTGGCTTATCTACTGCGCCCAGGGTCTTCACAAAATGCCTGGCACCAGTAATTGCATTTTGCAGACAAAAAGGAATTCAAATATATCCCTACTTGGACCACTGCCTTATTCAAGCAGAGAGCAAGGACATTCTTCTAAAGCACCTGGCGTTTGTAAAAAGATTGCTAATTTGCCTAGGGTACACAGTAAACGAAAAGAAATCAAAACTAGTGCTCTTTCAAGAGATAATATTCCTGGGTGCAAGCTTAAATACAACTGCCCAGATGGCTTATCTCACGCCAGACAAACAAAGGCAACTGACTCATTACTTTCTAATGATGACAACAAAGACCCAGCTCCCTGCAAGAAAAATTCTGCAGGCCCTGGGTTTCATGGCATCCTGCATTCTACTAATTCCATATGCAAAACAGCATATGAGGAAACTACAATGGTATCTAAAAAGTGTTTGGACTCAGCATTGTCACAGCCTAGAGACGATCATAACCTTGATTCCCTTCCTACAACAGGAGTTTCGATGGTGGTCCCAGGCGTGTCACCACAACAAGGGACAGTCTTTCACTTTACCTACAGCCAGGCAGACAATAACAACCGATGCATCGGATTATGCCTGGGGAGCACATATGGCAGGAAAATGTATTCAGGGCACGTGGCCCAAGGAACAAATGCATCTTCACATCAATCAAAAAGAGATGCTAGCTGTACAGAATGCTCTGACAGCCTTCAAGGGCCGAATACATCCAGGACAACTATTAAAGATGGACAATACCACAGTTATGTGGTACATAAACAAGCAAGGGGGCACACATTCCTACCCCCTATGCAGACAAGCCATGACTTTGTGGAACACAGCACTGACCTACCAGGTACATCTGCAAGCACAATTCCTGCCTGGAACAAAAAATACACTGGCAGACGAACTAATCAGAAATCTCATGGATCGTCACGAATGGAAGCTAAATCCACAAGTGTTCAACATGATAACAAGGGAATGGGGACGCCCAGACAGATTTTTTTGCCTCCCCTCACAATTGCCAAATACAGAAATTTTGCACAAGGACTTATCACTCTCATGCATGGAAAGTGGATGCTCTATCATTCAGCTGGAAAAACCTTGACAGTCTATGCCTTCTCTCCGATGCCTCTTCTCACCAAGGTGCTTCTAAAAGTCAGACAAGAGAGGCCAAAAATGGTCCTGATTACACCAGACTGGCCACGCCAGTACTGGTACCCAATCCTAAAGACTTTGTCCCAAGGCCCACCTTGGCCTCTACCTCAAATCCCTCATCTTCTGACACAGCAAAACAGTCAGATTCTACACAGTCAACTCAGAACCTTAAACCTGGCAGCATGGCAGATAATGTAGCCACTCAGACTGCACCTCTCTCTAAAGCTGTTATGGATGTAATTTTGGAAGCCAGGAGTCCCAGCACTAGGAAATCTTATGCAGAAAAATGGAAGAGATTATATGCTTGGAACCAGGCACAAAGGCTCAACCAACAGGTCCCTAATATACCTCAGATTTTGCAATACCTGACTGAGATGTTGGACAAAGGACTATCTTTTTCATCTATTAAAATCCATGCCTCTGCCATTTCAGCTCATTACAATACGGATCCTCCTATTTTTTCACATCCTCTACTACAACAGTACCTCAGAGGGGCAAAGAATATAAGACCCCCTAGGAGAGCACCAGTACCTACTTGGGACCTCAATTTTGTTTTAGAAAAACTAACACTACCTCCATTTGAACCAACCAGCACAGCTGATCTAAAATTCTTGTCATGAAAAACTGTTCTGCTCCTAGCAATAACTTTAGCAAGAAGAGTCTCAGAGTTACAGGCAGTGATGGCTGTGGAGCTTTTCCTCATTTTTCATCAGGACAGGGTTTCTCTTAGGACAGTCCCAACATTCATGCCAAAAATGGTCTCCAATGTGGCCTTAAACCAAACCATTCATTTACCTACTTTCTACCCAAATCCCCAGAATAAAGGGGAAAAACTTCTACACGTTTTGGATATACACAGGCAGCTGCGATTTTTACTTGGACAAGACAAAAAAGCTTTTAGAAAAACTGAGCAATTGTTTGTAGCATATGCTGCAGGATCACAAGGTAAACCTATTACAAAGCAGACAATCTCCAAATGGGTAGGACACTGCATCCGTTTCTGTTTTGCACAACATGGCAAATCTGTGCCTAAGGACATTAGGCCTCATTCTACCAGAGCAGCAGCCACTTCAGCAGCTTTCCTCAGAGGGGTACCAACCAAAGACAAATTAGAAGCTGCAACCTGGAGCTCAGTGCACACTTTTACCAAGCACTACCACCTACCTCTCTACTCCAAATCCAGAACAGGCTTTGCCACTGCAGTTATGCAGGGCTTGTTAGCCTCGCCAAATTCAATCTAGACCCAGCCACCCTACCTCAGCTTTGGGATTCTACCCAAGTGTAATGACTGCAACAGTGAAACACGATGAACATAGTACAGTTGTGTACCTACCATAAATGTAGATGTTCGAGTGTATTCACAGTTGCAGTCCAGGTTACCCACCCACCATCTCCCTCTTTGCTGGGACTATTCTGTACTTCTCAACTCTATACAACCTATGTGGTGTATTTTCTTGTAGATGAAAGTAATGTTTATAGTAATATATGCATGGTTGTTTGGCATATTTTTATCTTTTCAGCCTTCCTATCTGGGGGCACCTGACATCTGGGGCAAGAAAAACTGAA
The DNA here is from genome assembly GCF_019279795.1 of Protopterus annectens. Classification (NCBI taxonomy): domain Eukaryota; kingdom Metazoa; phylum Chordata; order Ceratodontiformes; family Protopteridae; genus Protopterus; species Protopterus annectens. The sequence goes on from NC_056733.1 coordinate 225,291,118, forward strand.
GAAAATAGCGACTGTTGCAACTTTTATACCCCTGGCGCACTGACGTCAGGGAAGAGGCGACATCAACCGACGCCTGACCAAGACTTTGGAACTCGGGCCGACTGCGGGTCGCCTGCCAGCAGGATAACCCAAGTGTAATGACTGCAACAGTGAATACACTCGAACATCTACATTTATGGTAGGTACACAACTGTACTTTTCATCCTTTTACAACCTCCTCTCTTATGTCTCTAATAAACTCCAGGGGATAACCTCTTTCTATGAACATTTTTTCCAGTAGGTCACACTCTAGTAAAAAATCAGTGTTGGAGCTGGTCATGCGGCACCCCCTTACAAAACTGCCCCTTAACTATATTTTCTTGCAGTGTAGGGGGTGTGCGATTTTATAATGCAGGAAGGAATTACAAAAGGTAGTTTTTCTATAAATCTTTTTCAAATTTTTTATCTACCTTATATATCTCTAAATCTAAATGCTGCAAATTTGTGTTTGAAATTTTATATGTAAACTTAAAAAAATTAGTAGTATTGTTCATATATATCATGAACTCTTCAAACTTTTCTTTTCCTGCTGTCCAAAAAATAACTCTATCGTCCAAGAATCTACAGTAAAGACTCCAGCAGGAATTAAATTCAGTATTTCTTCCCGTTTAGCCAAGACCAGGTTGGCATATGTCGGAGCACAAGCTGCTCCCATAGCAACCCCTTGAATCTGCTGGAAAAATTCTCCATTAAAATATAAAAAATTATTTTTCAAAACAATGTCCATTAACCAGACATTTGTTAATTTTTCGTTTTGTGTTAATCCCTGGTCTTCATAGACTATTTCCTCAAACATTTCCATTCCATTTTTATATGGTATAGAAGAAAATAAATCTATAATATCAATAGTTATAAACAACAGATTTTCATGATATAAATCGTTGGAAATTTCTGTCAAAAGGTCCCATGAATCTTTTAATATAGATTTTCTTCCAACCCATAGATGTTTTAGTTTTGTATCCACATATTTAGCCAAAGGGTGAGTTTTGGACCCTTCAGCAGATACTATTGGTCTTAATGGGGGTCCCGCTCATTTTTATGGATCTTAGGGATTCCAAATATTGTAGGAACCCTGAGTTTTTCCACTTTTAAATACATACATGTTTTAGAATCTATGAGGCCTTCTTGTAACATATCATTTAGCTCTATATCTATTTTATTATAGGCTATATTAACCTCATTTTTTGAAACACTAGAATATCTTGAGTTATCCCATAGTATCATATTCATCTTGCTCTCATACTGTATACTATCCATAATAACCACCCCTCCCCCTTAATCTGGTTTCATCACTCTAATATTGGTATTTCCCCTCACTTCATCCAATATTTCTCTTTCCTTGTTACTTAAATTAACCTTATATTTAATTTTTGTCTGTTCTTTCCTCACCTCCTTTTCCATGATTTTTTCCAGATTTTTTAATTGTGGGTGTAAAGGGGGGGTTATAGGTGGTTTTCCATTTTAATTCTTGATTATTAAACGTTTTATCCATAGGGAATATGATACTCAGGTTAACTTTCCTTAGAAACAATTTAATATCAAGCAATGTTTTGGTTACTTCCCCTTTCCTATATGGGTTCAATTTTAAACCTTTAGAAAGTAGTTCAAATTGTTCTCTCTCTAGTTTTGTGTTACTAAAATTATAAATAGAAAAATCATTGTATGTATTTTTAATTCCATCAACTATAATTTCATTGCTGTCCCTTATGGTGAGGTGGGTATAAGTTAATATCTCCCTCTCCCCTCCCCCCAATGAAAATTTGGTTGTTGATACCCCTGCTTATTCATAAGCCTTTCCGATCTCCGTAGAGGTGGAAAGGCTTGATCATACTCTGGGTCCACATCTTCCTGGTAGTGACTATCACTTCACCATTGTCAGGATTGGGGGCTTCATTGATCTGTTTATTCTCATTAATTTTCTTATTATATCAATATTGGGGTTTAGGATAACTAGTGTTACTATCATACTCCTTAATATCTCTTTCAATTTTCTATGTACCATGTCCTCACATTTATCATCAATTTCTTTTCTTATATTAAAATACTTGTCCTTCTCTTCTTTAATAGTAAATATCAGGTCGTCCTTTATACACTGGTCAAGCTCCTCTATATTTTTCTGTATTGCATCCTGACATCTTGAATTTTCTCTAATAATAAGTCTTAACACATCTAAGCCACATTTGTTAAAAACCTCTATTAGTTCATTATAAAATACAGAACCCATTTGCACATTGTTAGGGAACTTACAAACACGTAGTCCCTTTGGAACTATTTCCCTTGATATACATTAATTTAAATATTCATTTTCAATGTCAAGTGTCCTGTATTTTAGCATTAATTTAGCTAATTTATCCAGTTTTATACGATAGGAATCATTAATGGATGGTTGTTTATTGCCATTACCATCTAACTTAAAAAAAAAAAAAAAAAAAAAAAAAATACTTAGTCCGTAACCATTCTCTTGCGTCTTTAACATTATTAGTTTTAACAATACCTGAAGCCGTTTGTATACCAAATGGTGGTTTTTGACCCGGTTCTATGCTCGGGTATTTTGTAAGGTGAGTTGTTGTTTCCGCAGTTTTTAAAATGTCTGGTGTCGATTTCAGGTAGATTTTACATACATGTATATTCACAACATAATAAGAAGCAAGTGACAGTTTTCATTATATATATTTTTAACATTTTTTATTGAAGATTTTAAATAGAAATTAATATTGAGTTTTACATATTAACATTTTTAATATTTAAAGAATATTGGGTTGGAAGTTTTAATGGTTTCATGAAAAATATACAAGATAAATCATGGACTGAATTTGTAATGTTTTTTTAAGTATAAAATCATTGGCTCTTGAATATAGGTAGCTTAATCTCATTGGTTTTAGTTAATTAAATCTAATATAAATACTACTAATGGGAAGTATACACTGGTCATCTTATGAAGTCTTGAGTAATGAGACGAAAACGCATATGTATGGCGTGAAGGCGTTCATGTTTTTACTGTTTTAACGTTCGTATTGTGTGGATTCATTAAAACCATGTGGATATACCTTGACTGAGTTTTCCGCTCTGGTTTTAGCATTAATTAAGAAAGAAATCAAATGTATATAATGCATGCAAAGGAACATCTTTGTAATGGTTTTCTTTCTTGTAACTGTCTGTGTACCCATATCAGACAACACCACAGTGATTTGAAATTCAAATGGGGTTGATGAGATCTTATCCCCTTTGCAGACTAGCCATAATTGCTTGGAAGTAGGGAATTCAGTACAGCCTAACTCTGCAGATAACATGCATTCCCTCAGAGCAGAACACAGAAGAAGTCTATGAGCAGATCCAGTATAGCCCCTCGAGATCTTCCAGGAGATTGTCCACATTTGGGAGCTCGCCAAGTAGATCTGTTCATCTTCTCTCTCAACAGGCAACTAAAACAGTTCTTTTGCAGGACTCTAGAAAACACACTCTCATTCTCCTTAGTGGGAATATTCCTTTATGCCTCTCCTCTCATACCTAGAGTCCTGTGTTGGCTTTGTTCTTTGAATACTTTCTGCTACTTTGTGCTTATAATATTCTTTGATTGTTATTCTGCTTCAAGGCCTGCATCCAAAATCCCAGTCTCTCCTTGATGTTCATGTTTCACTGTTGCAGTCATTACATTTGGATAATCTGCTGTCAGGTTGCCCTCAGTCGGCCTGATTAACAAAGTCTTGGTTCCTGCGTTGGTTGCTGTCCCTTCTTCCATGACGTCAGGTCGTCAGGGGTATAAAACATGCAGCCGACGCCATTACATCAGTCTTTCTTGCAGCGCGGTGCCCGAAGCAGAAGCAGTTCGCAAGTGCCGGTCGGCAGACTCCTGAAATTTTCGTTTTCGAGTTTCAGATCCGAAGTCTTCAACTAAAAAGCTAAGTACCACGTTGGGGAAACTTTTTCTTGCTCCTTACCGATGTCCGTAAAAGTTAATAATTGCATTACTTGTGGGAAGCAAATACCTCATAAGGATTTTCATTTGTACTGTATTCCTTGCCTAGGCCCTGACCATAATGTACCTTGCTGTTGGTTTTGTGCTTTATTTAATCAGCGCACTATCAAACGTCGGTACATTTTTGCTTCTAAATATTTTGGCTCACACTTTAATTATCCAGAAATGTCGGTTAGCAATCTGACTACCGGAATACCTAAAAAAAACGCAAAGAAAAGACAGAGGCAGGCCGTTGAGGTCCAAAACTGCCGACGATGCTTCTCCTAAGCCAGTCACCAGTTCGCTGGTACTCACTGAGGCGCTTTCGCAGCCCCTGATACCCGCTACTTCTGATGGAACCCGTGGATGTCTCTACCTTGGATGGGTCCGGAGCCGCTGTGCAGGCACCAGCTTATGAGGGTGTTTTAAGGCCTACAGATTTGTATATTAGACCAACGCCATCTTCAAAACTAAGGCCAAAATCTCAACCTATGCCTAAAAAAAAACGATACCTGGGCGACGTGCAGGCTCCTATGCCTAAAAAACAAATTATCAAAATGGCTGAAGATTTAATTACTCTGATCAGGGGTAGCCAACCCCCCCCCTCTAAGAGACCTAGGCAAGACATTGATTATGAATCTTCTGAACAGGATTCTATTTCTTCTGACTCTTCTAATGAACAGGAATTGTCTATACCTACTTATGAGGACTCTGATGCAGAAGATTCCATTCCTTCTGTTTCTCCCCCTGAGGATTTTTCTTTTGGGGAAACTTTACATACTTTAAGGGAACATTTCCACTGGGAAAGTCAGGATTTCTCTGAATCTAAAAAGAGACTTGGGGATTTTCTTCTTCTTCCTCCGCATAGGCCTTTGGCTATACCTCCTGTTCTAGACATTGTTTGTGATGTTTTTTCAGAATTTAGTATGGCTCCTGATTCTCTGCCTCCGGCTTCTTGTAAGCCAGGCAGATACTACAGGGTTCCTGACTCCCACAAATTCCTTTTCAAAAATCCTATTGCAGATCATGAAACCATTTCTCAGTGTCCCAAGGGCATTAAGGCTTCTACAGGTAAAAATCCTACCCCTTCTGATAGAGATTCCATCTGCAACCTTGGCAATCGGGGCTTCAAACTGTCAAATTTCATGTATTAAAATATCAACAGCATATCATGGGACTGATTAAACAGAAAATTATGTTAATTTCTGACTGTGTGGAAAACAAAGATTTACAGGATTTATTTCATTCAGCTGTACAAGTTGGAAAACATATTTTGCAATGTGGTTTTGATTCTTTGGAGGCCTCTTGCAGGGCTGCTGTAACTGGGTCTGTGCTAAGAAGGCATGCTCGGCTCAAAGAGCAAAATCTGCCTGATCATGTTAAAGCAGAATTGTTGGATCCTCCTTTACAACAGGACCATCTCTTTGGTAATAAGGCTGAAGAAGTTTTAAAAAAAATGGAAGATAACGCTAAATCTGTGCAAACTGTGAAAGATTTCTTACAAGTGCAACCTCCAAGATTTAGTAAGCACTGGCCTACTAAGAACTGGTCCTTTCCAGTTCCTTCGAGAGCCACTCAAGTCAAACCCAGACATTCCAAAGGCTCCAGGTTTCAGTCACAAGGGACTATCAGAACAAAACAATGGGGTGATTCCTCTTCCAAATCTGGAAACAACAAGACACTTCCCTTTACACTTACCAAGCACTTACCCTTTAGCCGCCCCTTTGGGGGGAAAACTGGCTCTTCATGCAAGAAACTGGCAACTTATAACCCAGGACAAATGGGTTTTTAATATAGTATCCCAGGTATACAGATTTCATTTCCACACGTTGCCAATTCCAAATGGATGGCCAGACCTGCCCCCAAATCAGTGGGCAGAGGCCGAGAAACAAGTACTTTCCCTCATGAGCATGGGGGCTATTCATCCCGTACCAGAAGAGGAAAAGGGACAAGGTTTCTATTCAAGACTTTTCCTGGTATCCAGAAAAGACAAATCATGGTGCCCAATCCTGGACTTATCTACTCTAAACACCTTTCTAGACATTCCAAAATTCAAGATGCTGACTCTTCACCAGTTACTTCCTATGCTAGGCAAAGATGCCTGGTTGGCAACTCTAGATTTAAAAGAGGCTTACTTGCATATCCCATTCAGGGAATCTTGCAGAAGATACCTCCGCTTCAAAGCAGGCTACTTGCATTACCAGTTCTCTGCACTGCCCTTTGGCTTATCTACTGCCCCCAGGGTCTTTACAAAGTGCCTGGCTCCAGTAATTGCATTTTGCAGACAAAGAAATATTCAAATATATCCATACCTGGACGATTGTCTAATTCAGGCAGAAAACAAGGACGCTCTTCTAAACCATCTGGCATTTGTAAAAAGGGTTCTAACTTGTCTAGGGTACACTATAAACGAAAAGAAATCACAACTGGTACCCTCTCAAAAAATTACATTCCTGGGTGCAAGCTTGAATACAACTGCCCAGATGGCTTTCCTTATGCCAGAGAAGCAAATTCATTTGGTGACTTAATTCAAACAGGTGGCCACAAAAACCCTGCTTTCTGCAAGGCAAGTACTGCAAGCCTTGGGGTTCATGGCCTCCTGCATTCTTCTAATTTCATATGCAAGATTGCATATGAGGAAACTTCAGTGGTACTTAAAACGTCTATGGAGTAGGCATTGTCACAACCTGGAAACAATGATTTCTATCATACCTTGCCTGCAACTAGAGTTCCTATGGTGGGCAGAGACCTGCCACCAAAACAAGGGACTGCCATTCACACCACCCCCTGCCGCCCAAGCACTAACTACAGACGCATCAGACTATGCTTGGGGGGGCACATCTAGCAGGGAAGTGCATTCAGGGCAAATGGAGCCCAAATCAAATGCACCTTCATATCAATCAAAAAGAAATGCTAGCTGTACAGAATGCACTGACAGCCTTCAAGGACTATCTTCTTCCAGGACAATTAATGTTAAGGACAGACACCAGGGTTATGTGGTACATAAACAAGCAGGGGGGTGCACACTCCTACCCCCTTTGCAGACTAGCCATGGCATTGTGGAATACGGCCTTGACCTGTCAAGTACAACTACAAGCTCAATTCCTGCCAGGAAAGCTGAATACTCTGGCAGACGAACTAAGCAGAGATCTCATGCACCCACACGAATGGAAACTGGAACCATGGATTTTCAACATGTTGCCACGCAAATGGGGGAGCCCAGACACGGATCTTTTTGCTTCACCCCAGAACTACCACTTGGACAACTTTTGCACAAGAACTCATCACAAAAAAGTCTGGAAAGTGGATGCTCTATCCTTCAGCAGGAAAAACCCATCAGTCTATGCCTTTTCCCCCTCTGCCTCTGCTTTCCAAAGTTCTACTAAAAGTCAAACGGGACAAACCAAAAATGATTTTGATTGCTCCAGACTGGCCTCGCCAACACGGGTACCCACTCCTGCGCAATGTGTCACACCTTCCACCGTGGCACCTGCCTCAGACACCTTACTTACTGTCTCAGCAGAACAACCAAATTCTGCACACTTTGCTCCAAACTTTGAATCTTGCAGCATGGCTAATCACCTAAATTCACCCTTAGCATCCCTCAGCAAACCTGTGATGGATGTCATTTTGGAGGCGAGAAGGCCTAGTACTAGAAAATCTTATGCTGACAAATGGAAAAGCTTCTGTGCCTGGAATCAATCTCAAGGGATAAGCACAGCAGTGCCCAACATTCCTCAGATTTTACAGTACTTAACTGAGATGCTTCACAAGGGCCTGTCTTTTTCTTCCATAAAAATCTATGCCTCAGCCATTTCAGCTCATTACTATACAGTACATTCCCTCTTCTCTCATTCTCTGCTAAAGCAGCATCTCAGAGTGGCCAAAAACTTAAGACCACCCAGGAGAGCTCCAACCCTTGCATGGGACCTTAATTTTGTATTGGAAAAGCTTACTCTTCCTCCTTTCGAGCCAACTGCTACTGCAGACTTAAAATTTCTCTCCTGGAAAACCGCTTTCCTTTTAGCAGACACTTCAGCTAGAAGGATTTCCGAATTACAGGCTCTTTTGGCAGTGGAGCCTTTCATCATTTTTCATGCGGACAGAGTATCTCTCAGGACCAATCCATCCTTCATGCCTAAGGTGGTATCCATAGTGGCTCTTAATCAGACCATTCATTTGCCAACTTTCTTTCCCAAACCACAGAACAAGGGGGAGCGGATTCTGCATTCATTGGATGTACACAGACTATTTAGATTTTACTTAAGCAGAACAAAATCTCAAAGAAAATCTGAACTGCTGGTGGCATTTGCTGCAGGGGCAGAGGGAAAGGCTATTTCCAAGCAAACCTTTTCCAAATGGATAAGCCATTGTATTCATTTCTGCTATATGCACCATGGAAAAACTATCCCCCAGGGGATCAGATCCCATTCTACCAGGGCTGCATCTACTTCTGCAGCCTTCCTCAGAGGTGTTCCTACCAGGGACATTCTAGAAGCTGCTACCTGGAGCTCAGTTCATACGTTCATTAAACATTACCATTTACCACTTTTCTCTAAATCCAGAGCGGGCTTTGCCACTGCTGTCCTGCAGGGCCTTATAGCTAGTCCTAGTGCTGTATAATTTCCTCCACCCAACCATTGCTTTGGGAATCTACCCAAATGTAATGACTGCAACAGTGAAACACGAAGAACATAGTACAGTTGTGTACACTTACCATAAATGTAGATGTTTGAGTGTATTCACTGTTGCAGTCCTGGTTACCCTCCCTCCAGCCCCCTATTTTTCTTTGGCTGTACCTCTACTTTCTTTCATTATGCTTAAAAGCCCTTTTGGTGTATTTGCTTTTGGGATGGGGGTATATTTTTTGTGTTTTTAATTTTATTTCCTCCCCATTTGGGGGGCACCTGGCATCTGGGGCAAGAAAAACTGATGTATTGGTGTCTGATGCATGTTTTATACCCCCTGAAGACATGGAAGTAGGGACAGCAACCGACGCAGGACCCAAGACTTTGTTAATCAGGCCATCTGAGGGCAACCTGCCAGCAGATTACCCAAATGTAATGACTGCAACAGTGAATACACACTAACATCTGCATTTATGGTAAGTGTACACAACTGTACTTTTCTTGAGCTTCTTCCCCTGTTTCAACATTATCCCTTTCCACTTTGAATTATAGATGTGATGTTGTCTTATCTCGCCTTCATTCTTACTAGGTTGGGTTCGGATCCGATACTCTGATCCGTTTCGGCCTTTATTTTCAAGTTCGAGGCCCTCTGGCAGCTCGTGGCTAACTCTCTATCCCAGCATGCACCGAAACTGTCCCCAGATCTTGTTTGCTGCTAAACAAAATTCAGTGTTTGTGTGCTAGCTCTCTGGCTAAGTACAATCCTTTTGATTAGTTTTTGGTCTTATAAGTATTAGGTAATGCTTAGGTAATTTGGATAATTGGATGTTTTGGCTTTTATAGCTGTGTGTACTCGTGATTTTGAGATTTTTCGCATTTGAACTGTTTCTGACTTTGACAGTCATTTTTTTCGCTAGGCCTTTTTTTTTTTCCCTCTTCCCAGGTTGTGTTAATTTGTAGTTGCCCTATTAGTGGCACAGTTTTTTTTAAATTAGAGAACTGTTAGAGCCCGTTTTAGTTAAGGGATTTTATCCCTTGTGGTTCTTGCTCTTTCCCTTTCTGGTTTGTTCCTAAGTGCAGTTGCCATTGTAGTATTTCAGTTCATTTAAGTTCGAGAACTGTAACAGGGCCTGTTTAAGTTAGATGGTTTAGTCTTTGTTTTTTCCCTGTGTGTTCTGTGTCCTCAATAGCTTGTCCTCTTTAAGTCAGAGGGTCCAGCCTACAAAAAAAAAAAAAAAAAAAAAAAAAAGTGTTGTGGCCTTGCTTCTGTTTCACCTTAAAAATGTCCATTGAGTAATCTAAGCTGATGGGTTTTAAAAAGTGTGACAGATGTAGTAAAAAGATGCCCCTTAGCGATAAACACACCCTTTGTGTTCATTGCCTTGGGGCCGTCCATTTCCAGGAGTCGTGCTCTATTTGCCACTCATTTAATCATAGAGCCCTCATGGAGAGGAAAAATAAGTTGATTCTAAAAGGTCTTCTTAAAACCCCCTTCTCAGATGCACTGGAAGAAGGTCCGTGTTCATCCAGATCAGATAAGTCACCTTCTGCTAAATCTGACAACTCAGACAAATCTGGAAAAAGAGCTTCCTCTTCTTCATCATTGGATCCAGCATACAAAATACCTAGACTGTCCTCCTCGGATCCGAAGTCTGCTGGATCAGGCAAGGCTCCATCAGCTCAGACACCTTCTTGCTTAGTGCCAGTGGAGTTTAAGCTTAGGAGCAGGTTCCCCCCTATTTTGAGATCACACCTACTACAGAAGACTAAATTACCCACTCTCTCGACCCTGTATTCTAGGAGCCTTTCCGATGATGATGTGGATCGGGTAGTACAGAAGCTCTTACTGACACTGGAGCTGGCCAAATTACTGTTGGAGGCGATTCCCAGGGCTTCTGATCCTATGACATCCACTTCCTCTGCTCCAAAGTCCTCCTCCGATCCAACCTCTGGCTTTGGTGTTGGAAGGTCCGGAGTTGGTATTAGTGGAAATGGCAGATCTGAAGCCCACCACAGGTTCCACAGGTCTGACCACGGCTCAGACGACCTCAACTCCATCGGAGCTGGAGGAGTCTAGGAGCTGACCGTGTCCATTCAGGTCCAGGGAGATGAGTCAGATCGGGGCCTTGGCTTGGGTGAGTTCAGCTCCTACCTCAGCCTCAAGTCTGTCATCTTTGGTTCCAGTGGGGCCTTCGGCTTCTTCAGATCCAGGGATATCCTCGGATCGGGGACGGGGGCTTTTCAGGTAATGAGGAGGGTGCTGTCTCCACAGACAGGTCCACAGTCCTCTTCGGATATTTCTCCCCCCAGAGCATCGATGCCGGCCTCTTTACCCCTGCATCCATGGGGATGCAGAGACCCTAGGCCTCAGGATGCCCCACAGAGCACCCCCTACACTTCCGAAACCTCTCCAGAGTACCCTTCTCAGGAGGTCCCTCTGAAGAAAACTGTACAAGAGGAAGCACTTAGACTCCCCAGAGGATTCTATCACTTCTGATATGGACCTCAATGAGGCAGAAGGGTCCCTACGGTCACATCCTGATGATGTCTTCTTTGGAGACATCCTGGAAATGCTAAAGCAGAGAGGTGGCTGGAAGTCCTCTAATCCTTCAGTAGAGGAGTCCATATATGTAAAGGCCTTTGGGTCTCACTGTTCCACCTCTTGGGTGACTCCGCCTTTCGATGAGCTCCTTGAGCTGATTTCTCGAAAGGCATGAGAGTCCCTGCACTCCGTGGAGCCTATTTCTAGGAAGCCAAACAAATTTATTACATCCCCCTACAAGTCTTTTTTAATGAAGGGAGTCCCAGTCAATGCCATGGCGGCACTCACTAAGAAGGAACTCTCGGAGACATCATCTTTTGTCCACCCCTCAAACAAGGAATCCAGGACTATGGACAGGTACGGAAAGTGCATTTTTTCCTCAGCGGCTTTTTCTCTTAGATCGCTGAACTATCTTACCTATTTTATGAGACTACAGAGGGATCTCTTGAAAGAGCTAGGAGATGCCCTCCAAAGTTCAATAGCTGAAGGGGTTGCCGACAAAGTAACTTCTCAGCTCGCTACCTTAAACTCAGTTGTTAACGCATCCATGAGGCTCATCTCCTATGCAATTGATGGAGTGAGTAGAGCAGTGGGTTCTGGAATTTCCCTAAGGAGACATTCTTGGATACGCTTATTTGACTTTGAGAAACCTTTAAGTCTTCCTTCGTAAATGTCTCATTTGACAGCTTGTCCTTGTTCGGGCCTAGAGTAAAGGACACACTCACCAGGTGTGAACAGAAAGGAAATACTCTGTCTGCTGTAGGAGTCTGTTTTTCCATGCCTACTAGACCTTATCCCAAGGGTCAAAGAGATGGTGGAGGAAAGATGTGGTTCTGAAAATCACAGAGATCGTTTCAGGACACACGTGGTGAAACTTCCCCCAGAGGCAGAGGTGGAAGTAGTAATGGAAGATGCTGATCTCGTGGCAGAGGGGGGTCCACAAAAGCAGGGCGAGAGAGAATCCTTCTTTGGTAGGCCCTTGCAGCACTCCTGAAAGGAGGCCCAACTGTCCAGCTCTGGAGGCAGTCGGGGGTCGCTTATCTTTGTACCCAGCAAGCCTGGTGACAGCTAACAAAAGACAAATAGGCACAACGCATCATATCCAGAGGTTACGTCATCCCGTTTTCCCTTCTCGCCCCAAAGATGAAAAAAGTTCCAGACATTCCACCCAGTCAGAAGGAACAGGCAACTCTAGAAATTCAAAAGTTGCTAGACAAAAGAGTCATCCACGAAGTTCCTGGAGACCAAGTAGGATCGGGAACTTAAGATTCTTTTTAGTTCCAAAGAAAACAGGGGATTGGAGACCAATTCTGGATCTCTAAACAAATCAGTAAAGATTTAAAGCAGCAAGATGTTCTTAGTGTTTCACTGTTGCAGTCATCACATTTGGGTTATCCCTGCCAGGGTAGCCCTCAGTTGGCCCGAATACCAGAGGCTTAGTATTTCTGCTTCTGTTGCTGTTGCTTCAGGACTGATGTCAGATAGTCAGTAGTAGAAAATAAGGCAGCTGACGCCATTACATCAGTCTTTATTGCAGAGGAGCCCAAAGCAGATGTTCTTCGTGTTTCACTGTTGCAGTCATTACATTTGGGTAATCTGCTGGCAGGTTGCCCTCAGTCGGCCTGAATAACAAAGTCTTGGGTCATGCGTCGGTTGCTGTCTCCTCTTCCATGACGTCAGGCGAGTAAAACATGCAGCTGACACCATTTTATTCAGTCTTTCTTGCCGCGCGGTGCCCAAAGCAGAAGCAGTTCGCAAGTGCCGGTCGGCCGACTCCTGAAATTTTCGCATTCGAGTTTCAGAACCAAAGTCTTCAACTGAAGCTAAGTACCCCATTGGGGAAACATTTTCTTGCTCCTTACCGATGTCAGTAAAAGTTAATAATTTCATTACTTGTGGGAAGCAAATAACTCATAAGGATTTTCATTTGTACTGTATTCCTTGCCTAGGCCCAGATCATAACGTGCCTTGCTGTTGGTTTTGTGCTAGATTTAACCAACACACTATTAAGCGTAGATATATTTTTGCTTCTAAATATTTTGGATCCAGATTTAATTACCCTGAAATGTCGTCAGTTAGCAATCCGACTACTGGAGTTCACAAAAAACGCAAAGAAAAAGACAGACAGACCGTCTAGGTCCAAAACCGACGACAAAACTTCTCCTAAGCCAGTCGCCGGTACTCAGTGAGGTGCTTTCACAGCCCCTGATACCCGCTACTTTTGAGTCGCAGGCCTCTACTGAGACCCATGTGGAGTCTGTATGCCGCGAGATTCTCAGAGTATTGAACCCGCGGATGTCTCTCCCTTGGATGGGTCCGGAGCCGCTGAGCAGGCACTGGCTTCTGAGGGTGTTTTCAGGCCTCAGCATTTTTATATAAAATCGACTCCAGCCTCAAAAACAAGATCAAAAACATCATCAAAAACATCTTCTATGTCTAACAAACCGATGCATGAGCCATGTGCTCAGGCCCCTATGCCTAAAAAACAAATGATCAAAATGGCTGAGGACTTGATTACATTGATCAGGGGTTCCCAACCAACCCCTGCTAAGAGGCCTAGGCAAGACACTGTTTATGAATCTTCAGATCAGGTTTCTATTTCTTCTGATTCCTCTTCTGAGCAGGAATTTTCTGTTCCACCCTATGAGGATTCTGATGCAGAAGAATCCATCCCATCTTCATCTCCTCCTGAGGATTATTCTTTTGGAGAAACCTTGCATACTTTAAGGGAACATTTTCATTGGGAGAGTCAGGATTTCTCTGAATCAAAAAAGAGGCTTGGGGATTTCATTCTTCTTCCTCAGCATAGGCCTTTGGCTATACCTCCTGTATTAGACATTGTTGATGATGTGTTTTTGGAATCAAGCATGGCTCCTGATTCCCTACCTCCAGCTCCTAGTAAGCCAGACAGATATTACAGGGTTCCCTACTCCCACAAATTTTTATTTACAAATCCTGCTGCTGATCCTGAGACTATCTCACAGGGTCCCAAAGGTGTAAAGGCCTCTACAGCTAAAAATCCTACCCCCTCTGATAGAGATTCCAGGGAGCTGGATAGATGGGGAAAGAAGGTTTATACATCTGCAACCTTGGCAATTAGGGCCTTAAACTGCCAGTTTCATATGCTTAAATATCAACAGCATGTTATGGACTTATTGAAACAGATAATGATGTTGATTTCTGATTGTGTGGAAAATAAAGAATTACAGGAATTATTGCATTCAGCAGAGCAGGTTGGAAAGCGTACTTTGCAATGTGGTGTTGATTCCTTGGAGGCCTCTTGCAGGGCCGCAGTTACTGGATCTGTAATTAGAAGGCATGCCTGGCTCAAGGAGCAAAATCTGCCTGATCATGTTAAAGCTAAATTGTTGGATGCCTCTCTGCAGCATGATACTCTGGTAAATTAGGCTGAAGAGATTTTAAAGAAAATGGAAGACAAAGCTAAATCAATGCAAACTGTAAAATATTTCTTACAAGTGCAGCCACCCAGGTACAGTAGGCACTGGCCTACTAAAAATGGTCCTTTCCTGTGTCCATCAGAGCCTCACAAGGCAAATCCAGACGCTCAAAAGGCTCTAGATACCAATCTCAGGGTTATTACAGGTCAAAGCAATGGGGTGCCTCTCTCTAAATCTGGAGGAAACAAAGCACAACCCTACAGTAAGCAGTCTCAATGACTTCCCTCTACCTACACCAAGCACTTATCTTTTGGCAGCCCCCTGGGGGGGGGGGGAATTAGCACTTCATGCCCAAAATTGGCAGTTAATTACCCAGGACAAGTGGGTATTAAAAATAGTATCCCAGGGGTACATATTTCATTTCCATACTTTGCCAGTTCCAAACAGTTGGCCAGATCTGCCACAAAATCAATGGGCAGAGGCTCAGAAACAATTTATGTCCCTCATGGATATGGGGGCTTTTCAGCCAGTGCCAGAAAAGGAAAAAGGACAAGGTTTTTATTCAAGACTTTTTCTGGTACCCAGAAAAGACAATGCCTGGCGTCCAATACTGGACTTATCGATTTTGAACACATTCCTGGACATTCCAAAATTCTAAATGTTGGCTTTACAACAGCTACTGCCTATGCTGGGCAGGAACGCTTGGTTAGTGAATCTAGACTTAAAAGAGGCATACCTGCATATCCCAATAAGGGAGTCGTGCAGAAGATACCTCTGCTTCAAGGCAGGTTTTTTACATTACCAATTATTTGCACTGCCCTTTGGCTTATCTACTGCGCCCAGGGTCTTTACAAAGTGCCTGGCACCAGGAATTGCATTCTGCAGACAAAGAAGCATACAAATTTATCCTTATCTGGACGACTGTCTCATTCAAGCAGAGAACAAGGACACTCTTCTTCAACATCTGGCATTTGTAAAAAGGCTTCTAACATGCCTAGGGTACACAATAAACAAAAAGAAATCCCAACTGGTACCCTCTTAAATTACATTCCTGGGTGCAAGCTTGAATACAACTGCCCAGATGTCTTACCTTACGCCAGACAAACAAAGGCAACTGACAACATACTTCAAACAGATGGCAACAAAAACCCAGTTATCTGCAAGACAAATTCTGCAGGCTTTGGGGTTCATGGCATCCTGCATTCTACTAATTCCATATGCAAGACTGCATATGAGGAAACTTCAGTGGTACCTAAAAAGTTTATGGAGTCAACATTGTCACAGTCTGGAAACAATAATTCCTCTCATTCCCTGCCTACAACAGGAGTTTCTTTGGTGGGCAGAGACATGTCACCAAAACAAGGGACTGTCATTCACTCTACCCCTGTCACCCAAACCCTAACTACAGATGCATTAGACTATGCTTGGGGGCCCCACCTGGCGGGGAGATGCATTCAGGGCAAATGGAGCCCAAAACAAATGCATCTGCATATCAACCAGAAAGAGATGCTAGCTGTTCAGAATGCTCTGACAGCCTTCAAGGACTTACTTCATCCAGGACAACTACTGATAAAGATGGACAACACCATGGTTATGTGGTACATAAACAAGCAGGGCGGTACACATTCCTAGCCCCTTTGCAGACTGGCTGTGGCATTGTGAAACACAGCTTTGACATGTTCATCATGCATACAGCTGCAGTCATCACACTTGGGTTATCCTGCTGTCAGGCGGGTCCTCGGTCGGCCGAATTCCAAAGTCTAGGTCTGGCGTCAGTTTTCGTCGCTTCTTCCCTGACGTCAGTGCGGCAGGGGTATAAAAGAGGCAGCCGACACCATTTTCTTCAGTCTTTCTTGCCGCACGGTGCCCGAAGCAGAAGCAGTTTGCAAGTGCTGGTCGGCCAGCTCCTGAGATTTACGAATAGTATTTTAGCCGAAGTCTTCTTTAAAGCTAAGTACCCCATTGGGGAAACATTTCTTGCCTCAGACCGATGTCAGACAAAGTTAATAATTGCATTTCTTGTGGGAAGCAAATATCGCATAAGGATTTTCACTCTTGCTGTATACCTTGCTTAGGGCCAGACCACGACGTCTCGGCCTGCAGTTTTTGTACTAGGTTTAACAAGTGCACTATTAAGCGCCGGGTGGAGTTCACCCCTTCATTATTTTGGCAAAAAATTTAATTATGTCATCGGATGCACCAACGCCAGTTGTAGGCAAAAAACGCAAGAATAAGGACAGACATCCGAGTACTGAGATCACGCTTAGGCCGACTACCGTTTCTCCGGTTCTCAGCGAGGCGCCTACGCAGCCCCTGACTACCGATGAAACTACTTTACCGGCGACTTCAGTACCCGAAGTCGTAGGATCCTCGGTCTCCATTCCCACTGCAGATACCGACGCCACTCTTGGCGGGGAAACCAAAAATTTAGCGAGGCCTGCCTTTTCTGAAGGCGTTTTCAGGCCTACCACCTCCTCTATTAAATTGTTCACTAAATCTAAAGCTGAAATGAAAATCAAAAAACAGGGTCCTCAGACCCCCATGCCCAAGAAACAGATGCTTAAAATGGCTGAGGATTTGATTACTCTCATCAGGGGTTCTCAACCCCGCTCGGACAAAAGACCCAGGTTGGAGGAAGACTACCTTCCTCAGACCAGGCTTCTATTACCTCAGACCATTCTGAGAACCAGGATTTACGCCTATTCCCCATTTGAAGACTCTGATGCTGAGGAGTCTATTCCCTCGGTCCCCCCCCCCCCGAGGACTACTCTTTTGGGGAAACCTTGCATACATTGAGAGAGCACTTCCACTGGGAAGGCCAAGATTACTCAGATTCCAAGAAAAGGCTCAGGGAATTTCTACTACTTCCCCAGCATAGGCCCCTGGCTATTCCTCCTGTCTTAGATATTTTGGATGATGTGTACGCAGAAGCCAGTCTTAATCCAGACTCATTACCTCCAGCCCCTGTTAAACCAGACAGATATTACCGGGTTCCTGATTCTCACCAGTTCCTTTATAAAAGCCATACTGCTGACCCAGAAACAATTTCACAGGGTCCCAAGGGGATTAAGGCCTCTACTGCTAAAAACCCTTTACCTTCAGAGAGAGATTCCAGAGCATTAGAAAGGTGGGGGAAAAAGGTGTATACATCAGCCACTTTAACCATGAGGGCATTAAACTGTCAATTTCATATTTTAAAATACCAACAGTTCTTGCTATCTCAGCTGAAAAGCAAAATGACGCAAACAGAACAACCTGACTTGAAAGAGTTGCAGGATTTGTTGCATGGAGCAGAAAAAGTGGGGAAACATACCTTGCAGTGTGGTTTTGATGCTTTAGAGGCCTCATGTAGAGCTGCTGTCACGGGGTCTGTCATACGTAGACATGCTTGGCTCAAAGAGCAAACCTTACCAGATCATGTCAAAGCAAAATTATTAGATGCACCACTACAAAAAGATGTATTGTTTGGTGTTAAAGCTGAGGAGGTACTGAAGAAAATGGAGGAAAAAGCGAAATCTATGCAAACAGTTAAAGATTTCCTGCAGGTACAGCCTCCACGCTTCAGCAGAAACTGGCCTTCCAAAAATTGGTCCTTTCCAGCCACGGACAGACCCCAAAGGGGCAGATACAGATGCCCAAGGGGTAGAGGACAACCTCAAGGATCTTACAGAGCTAGACAGTGGCAAACACCAGCTCCAAGAGGTGGAGAAGATAGACCACAGTCATTTAGAAAACAGCCGCAATGGCTTTCCCCTATGCCCGCCAAACAAAGCTATAATGGCAGCACCTTTGGGCAGAAAACTGGCCTTATTTTCAAAAAACTGGCACATTGTTACAAAGGGCAAATGGATTTTGGATATTATAGACAGAGGCTACAGGTTCCACTTTCACACCCTTCCAAAAAAGAGGCATGCCAAACCTGCCACAAAATCAATGGGCAGAGGCACAAAGGCAAATTTCCGCTCTCATGGATATGACAGCAATTCAAGAGGTACCTGCAAAAGAACAAGGTCAAGGTTTTTATTCAAGGCTATTTCTGGTACCAAGGAAGGACAAAGATTGGAGACCCATCTTAGACCTGTCTATTCTAAACACATATCTAGGGGTACCAAAATTCAAGATGCTCACATTACAGCAGCTTCTTCCCATGCTGGGCAAGGAGTCTTGGCTGGTAACGTTGGACCTCAAAGAGGCATACCTGCATGTCCCTATCAGACAAGATTGCAGAAGATACCTCAGATTTCTTGCAGGTACAACCCATTACCAATTCTCTGCATTGCCCTTTGGCTTTTTATCTACTGCGCCCAGAGTGTTTACGAAATGCCTGGCATCAGTAATTGCCTTCTGCAGACAATGAGGAATCCAAATCTACCCATATCTGGACGACTGCCTGATCCAAGCAGACAGCAAGGACATTCTTTTGCAACATCTGGCGTTTGTAATAAAACTGTTAAACTGCCTGGGGTACACAGTGAACAAAAAGAAATCAAAACTAATACCTTCTCAACAGATAATTTTCCTGGGTGCCAGTTTAAACACGATGACCCAGATGGCCTACCTCATGCCAGACAAACAAGGGCAACTGTCTCAATACTTCAACAGAATGGCAACTTTAACCAGGCTAACTGCAAGGCAAATCCTGCAGGCTCTGGGGTTCATGACATCTTGTATCCTACTAATACCATTTGCAAAGCTGCATATGAGGAAACTACAATGGTACCTAAAAAACTTATGGTCTCAACACAGCCACAGCTTGGAAACAATTATACCACTCATTCCATGCCTTCAAAAGGAATTTTTGTGGTGGGCTCAAGCATGCCAAAGAAACATGGGTCTTCCTTTCTGCTTACCACAAGCAACTCAAATCATCACAACAGATGCCTCAGACTACGCCTGGGGAGCACACATGGCAGGTCAGTGCATTCAGGGAAAATGGTCCCAAAAAGAGAAGCACCTACACATCAACCAAAAGGAGATGCTAGCCGTGCAAAATGCTCTTATGACCTTCAAAGTCCTACTGCATCCAGGCCAGCTATTAATAAGGACAGACAACACCACAGTCATGTGGTACATAAACAAACAGGGGGGAACGCATTCATACCCCCTGTGCAGGCAAGCCATGACCCTGTGGAACACAGCACTGGAATTACAAATTCAACTACAGGCACAATTCCTGCCAGGAAAGGAAAACACAATGGCAGACAACTTAAGCAGAAATATGACAGACCCACACGAATGGAAGTTGCATCCTCAAGTCTTCTCAAAGATAACTCAGGCATGGGGACAGCCAGACATAGATCTATTTGCTACCCACAGAAATTACCAGTTGGAGAAATTCTGCTCAAGGACCTATCATCCATAGGCCTGGAAAGTGGACACACTCTCTTTCAATTGGACAACATCGACAGTCTATGCCTTCCCGCCTCTACCTCTACTGGCCAAAGTCCTATTAAAAACCAGAGCAGAGAGGTCACAAATGATTCTCATTGCTCCAGACTGGCCACGACAGCACTGGTATCCTCTCCTAAAGAGCCTGTCACACTCGCCACCATGGATACTTCCACAAGTTCCTCTTCTTTTGTCCCAGCACAATTACAAGACCCTTCACAGCCAGCTCAGAACTCTAAATCTAGCTGCATGGAGAATACCTTAATTTGCCAACAGACCCTCCTCTCTAAGGAGGTACAGGAAGTCATCTTGGAGGCCAGGAGACCCTCTACTAGAAAAACCTACTCCGCCAAATTGAAACAATTTTGTTCCTGGAATCAAGCTAAGGGTCAGAATCCTTGGGTAATAAATATACCTCAGATTTTACAGTACCTAGCTGAGATGTTAAACAGTGGCCTTTCCTTCTTTTCCATCAAGATCCACGCTTCAGCCATTTCAGCACAGCTTCTCTAGCATACCCTAAACAAGCTTAAACTGTTTTTTTAGCTGTTTGCTGCATTATTTTAAAATCTGCACTTAGTTACTTTTTAGTCTAATTTGATCGAAAGTTTGTTTGTTTGTTTAATTTAACTGTTGAGGCTGCCCACTAAAGTGTGCTAGCCTGTGTAACTGATTTATTACTGTTTCTGCATTTTCTGTGTGTTTCTATCTAAAAACAAAAAAAAAAACAAAAAAATAATCCTTGTTTTCCCACCTCTCCTCGACTAGTTTAGACCAGTTTACAGGCATTGCTGTATTCTGGGCTGTGGTGTAGTTCCTGTGTTGTCCATTACCTTACTTGTATAGAAGGAAGTTTCTTTGCTCTAGTGGGAGTGGGTAGCCTTGAGCAGCCTACCTGTCCGTGTAGGAAGTGACCTCAGCTCAAGAGCTGTAGTAATTGGTTGTTTTGGACCATTTCTAGCTCTTTTGAGGTTCCCTGTTTAAAATCCGCGTTTGCACGGTTTTGTGCGGTTGTGCGCCAGCGCCGGTTAAACAAGGTTAAAGTTCTTCTGGCTCCGCCAAGTCTGCTCTTCAAATTTTCCCTTAAGGAAGCTCTACTCTTAGTATAATCAGACTACTCGCTATATTATAAGCCTAGCTCTTGTTCTCAAAACGTCTCTACTAAGTAAGCACTCTCGTACTAAGTAAGCACTACATCCACCTACCACCCCTGTGAATATCCACTTCCCTTAAAGGCACAGCACTCCCTTATACTGTTCTAGCATGTTGAGTGGTAGATTACTGGCGTCCTCTCCAGTTCAGCTGGTTAATCTGGGTATCTTGAGACAATGCTACAATTGTCTCATGTACACAGACAACCCTCTCCTCCTCCCAACAAACACAAATACATGTGAGAGATGCAACTATATAGCCAAACTGGAGGCTGAACTCTCTCAACTCAGGGCTGGCATGACCAGACAGGAGGAGATTGTAACCACACACACAACAAACCCAGTCCCACATAGACCTACCACAACTGCAAACCAAACACATAAAACACAAAGACATACTCGGAGGCTCTAATAAAAAAACTTACCAAAACAACAGAGGCTCCCAAAGCAGACATCCAAAAATCCACCACCTCAAAACAAAACACATGCAACACATACTTCAATAAATCAGTGTGTCAATCAATCACAGCCCTTAAGGCCAAACACCATGCCTGATACACTAGTAATAGGTGACTCTATAGTCAGACACACTGATGTCCCGCTTACCAGGCTGAACAAGGAGAGGGTGACTCTGAGCTGCCTATCGGGAGCTAGGATCCGCCACATAACACACGCACTCAGGTCACTCCAAAGCAAGTACAAATATGACTCTGTCATTGTCCATGCTGGCGTGAATGACCTGAGACGTACCTCCCTGGACTACATGAAAAGAGACATAGAGGAGCTCTCTGATTATGTAGCCCAGGCTGGTATGACCCTGACCCTGAGCAGCATCTTGCCCTCACCAAGAATGATGCCACAATACAAAGACAAGATGATCAGCTTTAATAATTGGCTCAAGCACTGGTGTCATTCTAAGGGGATCCAATGTCTGTCTGCCTGGGATGACATGTTGGACAAGCCACGCTGCTTCGCAAGGGACGGCTTGCACCTGTCACCACTGGGCTTCTGGATATTGGCTAAGGCTCTTGCCACCCCCATAGTGCCTTTTTTAGGCAAGGCTCAAAAGACAAACCCTCCTCCTTAGAAAACAAAAATGGAAAAAAAACTAAGGGTAATGCTGCTCAACGCCAGAAGTCTAAATGTCAAGATGCAGGCACTCTATGCACTCCTCAGTATGGAGAACATCGACGTCTGTGCAGTAACTGAAACCTGGTTCAAGGCTCCTGAGAGAACCCCAGCGCTACCAGGCTATACCTCGTATCATGCTTTTCGGCCCCAAAACCCGGGCCGAACCACAAAGGGAGGGGGAGTGTCCATATTCATCAAGGACACCCACACCTCCAGGTTAGTAGCAACACATGAAGCATCAGAGACCATACAGGTGCAACTAACCATAGGCAAAACTGCTATACAACTGGTAGCATGTTACAGACCACCCTCCCAATCTCAGGAACCCCACTCAGCCTTCCTGAAGACATTGGAGGATATAAATTTATCACAAAATACCATCATACTGGAAGACTTTAACTACCCAAACATAGATTGGGTACATTATTCTAGCCCTAACACCCTAGCCCAAAGGTTCCTGGAATTCATAAATTCAAATGCACTGGAACAACTAGTCACCTCTCCCACTAGGGGAGATAATATACTAGACCTGATCATCACAAACATGGGGACAAAATGCTCCACACCGGAGGTATACCCCTCACTAGTGAGATCTGACCACAAACTAATCACCCTGGATATACATATCCCACCTCCACCCCCAGCACAATAGACCACAGTGAAAAACTTCTCAAAAGCAGACTTCACTCTTCTTAAGACTGAGATGGTATCCTTTAAGCCCACTGGGCCAGTGGATACCACATCCCACAATGCCGAATCCTTCACAAATGCTTTCTATGGACATCTCCAAGAATGCATGGATCATGCAATCCCAAATAAATCCAAGTCCCTCTCCACCAAAGGCAAGCGTCCTGTCTGGTGGACCTCAGCCATTAACAAATTGTATAACAAAAGAAGGAAGCTACTGCACGACAGAGCAAAATCCCATAAAGGGAAGACATCTCTGATCAACACTAGCAGAAAACTACGTTCTCTCATAAAAGCATCCAAGGCCAACTTTGAGAGAAAAATCGCTAAGGACACTAAAGATAACCACAAAGCCTTCTTCAGCTATGTTAGAAACCTGGGCGGAAACCCTCAGACATGCTCAGAGTTAGTTCACAACAACAAAAAATACACTGAACCCACAGATATTGCCAACATTCTGGCTGACAGGTTCAGTGCAAATTTCTCCCCTCCCTCACCCCCAAAAGAAGAAATACTTATCCCAGCTGAATGTAATCTCCCTGTCATCTCAGATGTCCAAGTGAGAACCGCCCTCAACAAAGCTAAAAACACAGCATCAATGGGACCTGACGGTATCCCGGGTTGCGTGCTATGTGAACTCCAAGAGGAGCTAAACCCGCACATAAAAATGCTATTTAACCTTAGCCTTACTACAGGATATGTACCTGAACACTGGCGTACAGCAACAGTGGTCCCACTCCACAAAGGGGGTACCTCTACAGAACCTGGGAACTACCGCCCCATAAGCTTAACCAGCCTGGTCTGCAAAGCTATGGAAAGAATCATTATGGAACTCATAAACAAGAGACATTGGGGACCTGCAGACACTTGACCCCACCCAGTTCGGCTTTTTAAAGGGCAGATCCTGCCTTTTGAACCTGGTTGACTTTTTCGAAACAGTCACTAGAGCTATTGATGAGGGCAAAGCAGTCCATACAGCCTACCTGGACTTGGCTAAGGCCTTCGACACAATACCCCACTCAGGCATCATAGATAAGCTCAACAGCTTAAACGTAAACCCTTATGTCACTAGATGGGTTGCAAACTGGCTAAAGGACAGAACCCATAAAGTTAAAATCGCTGGAGCAATGTCAGACTCAAAGCCAGTCACAAGTGGTGTCCCACAGGGATCTGTCCTGGGACCCCTCTTGTGTGGCATTTATTTCTCAGATGTTAAAGCAAACATGGGAGGGTTGTGGCTGACAAAGTTCGCAGATGACTGCAAACTAGGCGCCATAGTCGATACACCAGCGGACACATACATCCTACAAAATGGCCTCACAGAAACAGACAACTGGTGCCGGAGTCATGGCCTTAAACTAAATGCCAAAAAATATATAGTCATCCCTTTTGGGAAAAACAAAGTACCCACAAATTATCACATAGACAGCAACCCACTGAGTACGGAAAAAGTGATCAGAGACCTAGGGACCCAAGTCGACAGCGACCTCTCATTTGACACCCACGTTGCCAAAGTGGTTAGAAAAACATTCTACCTTGCACACCTTATCATGAAGGGATTCACATCCAGATCCAAGGATGTCATTGTACCCCTATACTCCTCCCTCATCAGACCCATGATTGAGTACAATGCCCCATTTGGTATGTACCTCACCCGGCATTTGCAACAGCTGGAGAGACCACAAAAGTACCTCACCAAGAGGATCAAGGGTCTCCAACATATGTCTTATTCTGCCAGACTAAAGAAACTCCAGCTCTATTCAGTAGCATACTGCCTGCTCAGAGGTGATCTCTGCCTGACGTACAAGGCCATGTCCAATCAGGAACTAATGGACATGCTCCACCTCAAAAAAATCCAAATCCATCAGGACCACGAGAGCTAAAGACTTAAACCTCGGCACAAGTATGAATAGGACATGCTGGAGGGATAGATTCATAACCCAGAGGCTTCCCATGCTCTGGAACAAGATCCCAGTTCATGTTAGGCAGAGCCCCTCACTGACTCTCTTCAAGATAAATCTTGATGAGTGGATGGGCGATCGTAAGTTTACCCCAGGGGTCACATCTGTGTCACTACTGGACAGGGGCACAGTAAACTAATTCTATTATATAAGGGGACCTTCATTGTGTCACTACTAGACAGAGGCACAGTATTCTAAATCTATTCTGTGCATTTTTGTACCATTTCATGCGGTGGCGAAAGTCACATCACTATGGCTAGGCTTACAAATGCCCCAGGGCAGATAGCCTAGTACTAAACTATGAAACAATACAGATCCTCCTTTATTCTCACATCCTCTTTTAAGGCAGTTTCTCAGAGGGGCAAAAAATGTACAACCCCCTCGGAAACCAGCTCCAGCTTGGGACCTCAACTTCGTATTGGAGAAACTGACACTGCCTCCTTTTGAGCCGGCTGCTACAGCAGAGCTACAATACTTGTCATGGAAAACAGCCTTCCTTCTGGCTATTACCTCAGCATGCAGGGTTTCGGAGCTACAGGCCCTCATGGCTGTGCAACCATTCATCATTTTCCATCAGGACAGGGTTTCCTTACGTACCAACCCTACCTTCATGCCAAAGGTAGTATCCAGTGTGGCTTTGAATCAGACTATTCATTTACCTACCTTTTATCCAAATCCACAGAACAAAGGAGAGAGGCTACTACATTCCTTGGATATTCACAGGCAACTTCGTTATTACCTGGACAGAACAAAGTCATTCAGAAAATCTGAGCAGCTCTTTGTGTCCTATGCTACAGGTGCTCAAGGAAAGGCTATTTCCAGAGTATTTCAAAATGGATAGCTCACTGCATACTCTTTTGTTATTCATTTCATGGAAAATCAGTGCCTGTATACATCAGAT
This sequence comes from Protopterus annectens, assembly GCF_019279795.1. NCBI lineage: Eukaryota > Metazoa > Chordata > Ceratodontiformes > Protopteridae > Protopterus > Protopterus annectens. Next base: position 225,316,899 of record NC_056733.1, read on the forward strand.
CCCACTCCACCAGGGCTACAGCTACCTCAGCAGCTTTCCTCAGGGGGGTCCCTACCAAGGACATTTTGGAAGCAGCAACTTGGAGTTCAGTGCACACTTTCTCCAAGCACTACCACCTTCCACTATACTCAAAATCTAGAGCGGGCTTTGCCACAGCAGTCCTGCAGGGCATTCTAACCCCTCCTAATTCCACTTAGTACCAGCCACCCTTACTTAGCTTTGGGATTCTACCCAAGTGTGATGACTGCAGCTGTATGCACGATGAACATAGTACAGTTTTGTACCTACCATAAATGTAGATGTTCGAGTGCGCATACAGCTGCAGTCCAGGTTACCCTCCCTCCATCCCCTCTTAGGACAGGGCTTATGCCAAACACCTTTATCATACAACCTATTTGGGGTATTCCTTTATGGTGTATTTGCTTGCAACTACTGTTTTGATTTATCTACTTATGTATGTTTGCATAATATCATGTTTTGCCTTCCTTTCTGGGGGCACCTGACATCTGGGGCAAGAAAAACTGAAGAAAATGGCATCGGCTGCCTCTTTTATACCCCTGCTGCACTGACGTCAGGGAAGAAGTGACGACAACCGAAGCCAGACCTAGACTTTGGAATTCGGCCGACCGAGGACCCTCCTGACGGCAGGATAACCCATGTGTGATGACTGCAGCTGTATGCGCACTCGAACATCTACATTTATGGTAGGTACAAAACTGTACTTTAACAAGTACATCTTCAAGCTCAATTCCTACCAGGAACTCTGGCAGACGACCTAAACAGAAATCTTATGGACCCGCACTAGTGGAAGCTGGATCCACAAATCTTCAGCATGGTAACACAGAAATTGGGGAGCCCAGACATAGATCTATTTGCCTCTCCACAAAACTATCAACTGGGCAAATTCTGCACAAGGACTTATCTCAGACAAGCATGGAAAGTGGATGCCCTATCCTTCAGCTGGAAAGACATATCATTCTATGCCTTTCCCCCTCTGCCTCTTCTCTCCAAGGTCTTACTAAAAGTCAGACAGGAAAAACCAAAAATGATCCTAATTGCTCCAGACTGGTCTCGCCAGCACTGGTACCCAATTCTAAGGAATATGTCTCAACGCCCTCCTTGGTACTTGCCTCAAATACCTCCTCTACTGTGTCAGCGGAACCAATCAAATTCTGCACACTCAGCTCCGAACTCTGAACCTTGCAGCATGGCTGATCATTTAATTATTCAAACAACAACTCTCAGTAAATATGTGATGGATGTCATTTTGTATGCCAGAAGGCCTAGTACTAGAAAATCTTATGCTGATAAATGGAAGAGATTCTGTGCTTGGAACCAAGCACAAGGAACGGACACAGCAAAGCCAAATATCCTTCAGATTTTGCAATATTTGACAGAGATGATTGACAAGGGCCTATCTTTTTCTTCAATAAAAATCCATGCCTCTGCCTTCTTGGCCCATTACAACACGGAGCCTTCCCTCTTTTCTCATCCTCTGCTTAAACAGTATCTTAGAGGAGCCAAAAATTTAAGGCCTCCCAGAAGATCACCAACTCCTGCATGGGTCCTCAATTTTGTGCTGGAAAAACTCACCCTGCCTCCTTTTGAACCAGCAGCTACTGCAGATATAAAATTTTTATCTTGGAAAACAGTTTTCCTATTGGCAATCACTTCATCAAGAAGGTTTTCAGAACAACAGGCTCTCATGGCTGTGGAGCCTTTTATTGCATTTTACCCAGACAGTGTGTCCCTCAGGACCAAATCCTTCTTTTATGCCTAAGGTGATATCCAGTATGGCTCTTAACCAAAAATTCACCTGCCAACATTTTACCCAAATCCACAGAACAAGGGGTAGTGGATTCTGCATTCATTGGATGTACACAGACAACTAAGATCCTACTTAAACAGGACCAAATCTCTAAGAAAATCTGAGCAACTACTGGTGGTATTTGCAGCAGGATCAGAGGGGAAGGCTATATCAAAGCAGATTATTTCTAAGCGGATAAGCCACTGCATTCATTTCTGCTACTTGCACCATGGTAAACCTGTACCCAAGGGGATCAGGTCACATCCCACCAGGGCTGCCTCTACCTCAGCAGCTTTTCTCAGAGGAGTTCCAACCAAAGATATTCTAGAAGTTGCTACTTGTAGCTGTGTTCATACCTTCACAAAGCATCATCATTTGCTTCTCTTCTCCAAATTCAGGGCAGGCTTTGCCACTGCATTTCTGCAGGGCCTTATAGCCACTCCAAATGCTATCTAGTTCCATCCTCTCATCCATAGCCTTGGGATTCTACCCAAATGTAATGACTGCTACAGTGAAACACGAAGAACATAGTACAGTTGTGTACACTTACCATAAATGTAGATATTCGAGTGTATTCACTGTTGCAGTCCGGGTTACCCACCCGCCATCCCCCTATCTTAACCTTTTCTTTCCTTCACTATACTCAAAAGCCTTTGTGGTGTATTTGCTTTTAGTTGAAGGTAAAGTTTGTTTCTAAAAATGCATTTATATATTTACTGTTTATTTTTCATTTGGGGCGTCGGCTACATGTTTTATACCCCTGATGACATGGAAGAGGAGATAGCAACCGACACAGGACCCAAGACTTTGTTATTCAGGCCGACTGAGGGCAACCTGCCAGCAGATTACCCAAAGGTAATGACTGCAACAGTGAATACACTCAAACATCTACATTTATGGTGTTTACACAGCTGTACTTTTGCATGCGTGCCTGTCGGCCGCTACCTGAGTTTTTAGTTTCCGAATTGAAGTTGAAGTCTTGTAAAGCTAAGTACCCCAGTGCGGATCCTTTTTTTCTTGCTCTCACTGATGTCAGAAAAAGTTAACAGTAGTCTCGCTTGTGGAAGTTCTAAATATAATGCAAATAAAGGGGAAAAAGGACAGCCACGCTTGGTTCCTCTGCTCAAGCAGAAATAATCAGGGGGACACCACCTACTTTAATTTTTACCTCCAATCCCTCATATATCCTCCTAATCAACCTTATATTTTTTTCAGAAAAATGCAAATGCTTCCATTGCCCTGCTCATAAAGTCCCAGCTTACTCTGTCAAATGCTTTTTCTGCATGAAGACCCACCAGTGGCAATGGTATTTTCTTAAATTCTGCTTCTCTTTGGATCATCATTGTTCTGTTAATGTTGTCAGATATTTGTTTCCCCTCCACAAAGTCACATTGATTCATACCTTTCCATTTTGGTATTACGTTTGTCATTCTTTTAGCCATTATAGATATGAGCACTTTATAATCATGGTTTAGTATTGAAACGGGCCCCCTTAGGTATTATAGCTACTACAGCTTTATTCCAGGATGTTGGTACTTCTCTTTCTCTTAAAATACTGTTAAACCAGTCCTTACAGATCTTTCCCATTTTTCCCCCTCCTAGCTTCCAAACTTCCACAAGAATGCCATCTATTCCTGGGGACTTTTCTGTAGATTGGTTAGGCATCATAATTGTTGTCTCATCGCCTCCTATTCTAACAGTAATTGAGCCTCATCTGTCTAACCTTAGCATATTTAATTCTTCCATAAACACATCTATTTGTATCTTTTCTTGATTTCCATATTTCTCTGCTTTATACAGGCTTTCATAGAATTTCTGAACTATTTCTAGTACCTCTACAGGATATCTTGTTACTTTCTTGTTGTAGGCTCCCTAAGCATGGGACAGCTCTTTCTCCTTTCTGTTGCCTGAGTCATTGTGCTAAAAATATTTGTGCTCTACTGTTATTATAAAAAAATAGTTGCTTAAAAGCAGTCTTTTTAAAGCCATGCGTATTATCAAGGTACATTCTTATTTTCTGCTTAGCATTCTGCAGTTGATCCTCTTCTTCTTCTGTGATATTCCCCCTGTTCTGCAATGCTTCAACATTTGTCAGTCCCTCTAAATAATTACTACTTAACCATAGTTGCCTTTCTTTTATTTCCAGCCTGTTTTTAAAATACACCGTAATTTTATCCCACTTCCTAGCTATATTTTCAAAAGAAATGTCTATCCTCTCTAATAGCTCCTGAATAATCTTCACTGCACATTCCTTAAATTCCTGTATTTCTAACAGATAGGTGGGAAAGCACCAGTGTCTCATTTTATTTCATTACCCTGTATTTTTATTTTATTTATTTTTGATGCATGATCTGAAATAGTTATTAGGTGTGTATCAAGACCTTCAATTAAATGCACTTGTTCCTGTGAAATGTAATTCTGTGTAGCCTAGCCCAGTTTTTATATCTTGGGGAATATGTAAATTCACTCTGAACTCCTGATAACTGAATTTACATTTTGCATGTCAAATTTTCATAAATTTCTTCAAAAATCTACCCTCCTTTCTTATGTTTTCCCGTCTGCCCCCCCCCCCCCGACGCATCTTCACTGTTGCAAATCCCATTCCATTCCCCACCTAGAAGTAATATTCCTTGCTGAAAACTGATTATTTCTCCCAGAATTTTCTTAAGCTCCACTATAGCAGTTTTAGGTGGAATATAAATACATGCCAGTGTAATCCTCCTATCTTACCAGTAGCCCCTTAGCACTACAAATTTGCCATTACTATTCTTTGTCCTCTTCTATCACTATTGGAGCTCCTCTTGCAATTAATATAAGTACTCCTCTTTTCCTTTGTCCCAGGTACTCTGCTGAATAACCATCCTGAAAACCTTTCTTTATCAAATTCACATGTTCATTTCTTTGTGTGCATCTCCTGTAACTTAGCTATTTGCACTCTAAATTTTGTAATATAATTCACTACTCTTTCTTTTTTGTATTTATCTGTGAGACCATTGACATTTAAAGACATTACAGAAAGAATCATTGCATTAAAAATTATTCCTACCTTTTATGTATGACATCTTTTTTGTTAAATGTCTAGTTCCAGCTTTTTTGTTGCATGCATGTACTGTTTGACAAGTTGAACTTTTATACAGATGTTTATTGTCATATCCATTTAAGCCTGTGTCACATCTTGCAAAGCTTTTTGTTTTATTGAAAGCCATCACAAAAAAAAGAAGAAAAAACACCGCCCCCCCAAAAAAAAAACACCCACTACCCCCCTAAAACCTATTAACTGAATACTAACATACTAAACTATGTACGTCTTCAAATACTGAAGTTTTGCCCTCCTTATAGGAGCAAAAGTCCCAGACTGACAGCTATGGCTAATAGGTTTTTGATCCCATTTAGGCACATTTCTTTCTGATGACGTGGAACATGTATTGAAGGAGGCAAAGAAACCTGCTACTAGAGAGTCATATTTAGCCAAATGTGAATGTCACACTAGCGAACATGAGCCATCGCAAGTGGTGTCGCCTTTTCTTCTTCATTACCTGTGTAAATTGCTCAAATGAGACCTATTGTACACTTTATCAGGGTACTTTTCTCAGTCTTTTATGTTTGTTTGCCAGTAGATTCCCCCTTTGTTGTTTCCAAGTCAGCGATCCATTACTGGAATCTAAATTTTGTTCTGAAGAAAACTGTGCCCTTTTGAACCTGCCACCATTTCTTCACTGAAATGTTTAACTTGAAATCTGCTTTGCTCATTGCTAACACTTCTGATAGACTGGTATCTGAATTACTGTGTACTCAACCTTTTTTGATATTCCATGAGGACAGGTTGATTCTTAGAATCATTTGCTCTTTTATGCCCAAGGTTTCTGAATTTACCCCAAGCCATACTATTTATATGCTCATCATAATGAGCATTGTTGAAGTAGCCTTAGCTATATGGGTTACATCTTGTCAAGAATATAACTGCCAGCCAGCTTCCAAAGCTTCAAGGCACCTTCCATGCACCCAAACTGTCTAGCATCTCAAGCTAAGCTGACTAAAAGACCAGTTTGGGTGCAAACCCATTAAGAGCCTTACTGCTGCCATCAAGTATTTTCTTTTAAGGCTTTCTGGGATCGATGTTCAGCTTGTGCTGTTAACCTGCTGGGTAGGTAAGTTTGTTTTGGGGGTAAATAAACCTTTATGTTTTTATTTATATTGCTGTTTTATACTGTTTCTCTTCAAGAAAGTTATTTGTTTATTTAATATATGTATTTTCTTTTGTTTATTTATTTATTGATATTTGTTAACCAGGAAAGTCCACTGGGCCATGCTAGCCCATTTTCAGTGGAGGCCCGGGTAGTAACGGGTAGAATTGACAAACAACTGTCAGTATTGTTCAAGTAAGAAGTTTCAATGACACAGGAATAGAACTTGTCAATATACATATAAAGTCATAAATTGCACAAAAGGCAGTACATAAAGGTTTCAATAGACTCAGTATTTGGCTAGAAAAGTAACTGTATAGTATGAGGTGAACCAATGACACAAAAGTACAACCTGTGAAAGTACATATAAACTAATAGGTTGCATCAAAAAATATAAAAGTTTCCAAAACTACAATTTACATAGTATAGAGTGACCATGGATAAAACTGTATAAACCTAGAGTAAGGGTTGTACATTACAAGGTAGAAAGGAGATGAGTTTGAGTGAAGACAGAGTTGTACTGTTTTATATGTAGGTTAGAATTTAGGTAACTGCTGAAGAAGGAGTTGAGCAGCTACATATCCATGAAGAGGAGAGGTGGCTATGGAGGGCAGCTTTGAAGATAGCTGGCGATGGTTGTAATTGGATTAGAGCTTGGAGGATTGTTCCAGATTTCGGAAATGGTCCGTGAGTATAACAATTAACCTGCAGGGAGTTTTGGCTTGTGTATTTTGAGCAGAGATTGGTGCTCAGAGCAAAGAGGACGGGCTAGATTATAAAGGGAAAAAATGAAGCTGAGAGCTGGGCAGTCATAAGGTTTATAGATCAGTTTATGAGTGTTGGAAAGCTGGAGAAGAAGATAGTAGGGGAGTTCAAACCATTTCAGTTGCTTTAAGGCAGTACAGTGGTGTGTGGAGTGGCAAGTATTTGTGGCGAATTTAGCAATTTTGTTATAGCAAGTGTCCAGTTTGGTCATTAAGGAAGAGTGCAGATTGGTTAATAAGGGGGCACCATAAGTTAGAGTAGGTAGAAGGTAGGATTGTGCAAGTGCTTGTTTGGAAGGGATGGAGAGAAATTTGTTATTTCTGTATAGCAGCCCAAGTTTTTTTGTGGGTCTTACTGATATTGTTTTGGATGTGGTGATCAAATTTAAGATTTTCATCAATTATTAGGTTGTGTAACTATCTCAATTTGGGTGGAGCTGTGGGAGGAAAATTTCAAGGTCAGCTTTATTGATGGGTGAGTTTCTTTTGGGAGTGAAAAGTTTTTTTGGGGGGGATTTAGGGAAAGGTGATTTTTGTGTAGCCAGAATTCTATTAAGGAAAAAGTAGCTTGGGTAATTTGTTTTAGAGTGCTAACATTGTTAGCTGAGCAGACTATAGTGGAGTCGTCTGCATACTGAATTAGGGAGCCCTGTGAAATAACTTGTTGCAGATTATTGATAAATATGTTAGAGAAGAGGGTGAAGAATAGAACCTTGGGACACCCCTGTAGGGTTGTGTAAGAAAGGGGAGATGGAGTTTTGCAGTTTAACAGCATGCTCTCTGTCAGAGAGGTAGCTACTGAACCAGTTAAGGGAATGGGGAGATGGGCCTATACTAGAGAGCTGAGAGTGGAGGATGGAGTGGGAGATAGTGTCAAATGCTTTTGATAGGTCAAGGAAAAGGGCTGATAAAATATTTCCTGTGTCTCGGGCTTTGTTGACTGTATCTAAGAAGGAAGTGAAAGCAGTGGACGTGCTATGTCCTGGGCGAAACCCATACTGTGTGAGGGACAGAATGTTGAGTTATAGAAGGAAATCTAAAAGTTGTTTCTGAATGCATTTCTCTAGGATTTTAGAGATGGGGAAAGTATAGCAAAGGGATGGAAAGTAGAGATGTCAGTAGAGGGGCCTCCTTTATGGAGAGGTAGTATTATAGCTTTTTTCCATACAGTAGGGACATGGGATTCCTGGATAAATCTGTTTATCAGAATATTTATGGGATGTGCCACTGAGCCTGCAGCAAGTTTAAGAAATTTTGTTGGAATGTTATCAGCAGAATTTGTGCAGGGCTTTAATTTTAGAAGTAGATTTTTAATATAGCAGATAAGGATGGGAGAGAAGTTGAAAGGTGGATGGGTAGTTGTGTAGGTGCTCTTAGGGTGGAGAGTTTCAAAGGGTGGAGAATTCTGGTGAATAGAACAAGGCGAGTTTGGGATCTTTTGAGGTGGACTATGAAATGTAGAGGAAGTGGTAGAGGGGTTTGGGAGTGGACAAAAGAAGGTAGAGGTTATATTCTCAATGGTGTCAATAAAGTATAAGTTAAAGATGTTAGCTGTTTGTTCAGGAGGTTTGTCAGGGTGTGGGCAAGGATTGGGTTTTGTGCCTGGGGACAGGAGGTTGTTAATGGAAGTCCAGAAGGATTTTGGGTTACTACATTTATGATTTTGTTGGTTCCAGAGGTAGTGTTTGTCTTTAGCATTGAGTTTTTTGGCTTTGTTGTGGAGCTTTTTCTACTGAGTAACTTTTTTATAGGCAGGATTGCTGTGTTCTACTGGACTGTCATGAGACTGTAATATACTTACTGATGTCAATTTTCATTCATTCCTCCACAGTTGGGACAGTTGAGTTTGGATCCGACTCAGCCATTATTTTAGCTCGTGGTCACCAAAAAACACTGTAGCTCCTCCCTTACTCATAATGCACCAACCTCTGACACAACTAACTCAGATCTCGTTTGCCTCTTTTGTGTTTGGACATGGTTGCCTTGAGCTCTCGAGCAATTTTACTAGAGATAAGTTTATTTCTACTTTTTCTATAAGATTTTACCTTTTCTATTAAGTCATCCCTCTTACACTGCTCTAGTGTAATCTCATTACCGTAGTTGGTAATTGTTTCATTCCCCTTTCCGTCACACTTTTTTAGTGTAATTCTACTTACTGTCTCTAGTAATCCCTTTCCCGATTTCTTTTTTGTACTAATTACAAAAAAACAAATAATAAAAAAAAAAACTCTCTTCTATTTTGTGTTTAGAGTCAAAATGTCTAAAAAAGATCCTTCTGGCTTTAAGAAGTGTCAGAAATGTTGGCACAAGTTCCTCCCGTCTTATGCACACACCTTGTATAAATATTGTTTGGGCCAAACCATCTTCTGCTGTTCAATTTGTAAGACCTTTAACCAGTGAGCTATAGCGGATAGGAAAAATAGGTTGATCTTAGAAGGATTGCTACCTACATCTTTTCAGGGGCTATTGATGAGGTTCGAAGCCCCCCCCCCAAAATCCAAGTCAAAGGGACCTTCGACTAAGTCTTCAAGGCCTTCGGGATCCTCTGCTCGTTCTTCAGATCCTACTATGGAGCCACCACAGAAAAAACATAGGTTGGATCCAAAGAGTGCTCCTGCTTAGCCGGGGTCGGAGCCAAGCAATGGCCTCCTTATATTCTAAATCTTTGGATCCAAAGCCTTTACCCAGAATCAGGTATTCAGCATCCGTAGACCCCAATACCCTCCAGAGTACCATCACAATTTCTTGAATCCTGCCAGCAATCTAGGTCCCCATTGCTAGCTAGGCTTATGTGGACAGAATAATGAGGAAATTTCTCCAGCGCAGATTCAGATGGGAGTTCTCCCGTCTCCTACCTCTTCGGGTCACGAAGCCCTAGTTTGTACTACTTCACCAATATCGGCCTCTACTGTGATCCAACCTATTGTTTTGGAAGCCTGGGATCCGAGTCTCCCAGGGCCATCTGGATGTCAGTATCTTTGGCTCAGAGACTGTGAGTGCACTGGCTCCGACTGTTTTGAAGCCAGATGCCTCTCAGAGTTGAAGTGTTCCTATCGGATCTGAGGCATTAGAGTCGACTCTGAAGTTTTTGGAGCTGTCTCTTCCCCTTGGAGCCTTGGCACTGGGCAGCTCAGCTCTGGCCTCTTGCCTTGGATGGACTGCCTTTGGAGCAGGGGAGACTGATGGAGCGGAAGCATGACTTCTCAGATGTGTTGGTTTCTTGCTCCATGGAGCGTTCTGCTTTTGAAGTAATGGAGAGAGATTTCACTACTTCTGCGGTATGGATGGATGTTCTTCGTGTTTCACTGTTGCAGTCATTACATTTGGGTTATCTGCTTGCAGTAGCCCTCAGTTGGCCTGATTAACAAAGTATTGGGTCCTGCGTCGGTTGCTGTCCCTTCTTCCATGACATCAGGTCATCAGGGGTATAAAACATGCAGCCAATGCCATTACATCAGTCTTTCTTGGCGTGCGGTGCCCAAAGCAGAAGCAGTTCGCAAGTGCCGGTTGGCCGACTCCTGAAATTTTCATTTTTGAGTTTCAGAACCAAAGTCTTCAACTAAAGCTAAGTACCACATTGGGGAAACTTTTCTTGCTCCTTACCGATGTCAGTAAGAGTTAATAATTGCATTACTTGTGGAAAGCAAATACCTCATAAAGATTTTCATTCGTACTGTATTCCTTGCCTAGGCCCTGACCACAACATACTTTGCTGTCGGTTATCCATCATTGGTATATTTTTGCCTCTAAATATTTTGGTTCTTGGTTTAATTATCCAGAAATGTCGTCTGTTAGCCATCCGACTACCGGGATTTCGAAAAAACGCAGAGACAGAGACAGGCCACCGAGGTCCAAAACTGCCGACGACACTTCTCCTAAGCCAGTCGCCAGTTCGCCGGTACTCAGTGAGGTGCTTTCGCAGCCCCTGATATCTGCTACTTTTGATTTGCAGGCCTCTACTGAGACCCATTTGGAGTATGCCGCGAGATGCTTCAACTGTGGAACCCTCGGATGTCTCTACCTTTGATGGGTCCGGAGCCTATGTGTAGGCACTGGCTTCTGAGGGTGTATTCAGGCCTACGGACTTGCATCCTTTCATTTAGGCCTAAATCTCAAACCATGCCTAAAAAAACGACACCTAGGCCGCATGCTCAGGCCTCTATGCCTAAAAAAACAAATAAGAATGGCTGAAGATCTTATAACTCTAATCAGGGGAAGCCAACCTCCCCCTTCTAAGAGACCTAGGACTGAAGTTGTTTATGAATCTTCTGAACAGGATTTTGATTCTTCTGATGATCTGGATTTGCCCTTATCTATTTATGAGGATTCTGATGCAGAGGACTCTATTCCCTCTGCTTCCCCTCCAGAGGATTTTTCTTTTGGTGAAACCTTACATACTCTAAGGGAGCATTTCCACTGGGAAAGCCAGGATTTTTCTGATTCAAAAAAGAGGCTTAGGGATTTCTTACTCCTGCCTCAGCATAGGCCTTTAGCTATTCCTCCTGTACTAGACATTGTTGATGCTTTTTCGGAATCCAGTTTGGCCCTTGATTCTTTGCCTCCTGCTCCCAGAAAACCTGACCGATATTACGGGGTTCCTGATTCACTCAAGTTGCTTTTTAAAAATCCTATTGTGGATCCAGAGACTATTTCACAGGGACCCAAGGGCATTAAGGCCTCTACTGCTAAAAATCCTACCCCTTCTGATAGAGACTCCAGGGCTCTGGATAGATGGGGTAAGAAGGTTTACACTTCTGCAACCTTGGCCATTAGGGCTTTAAACTGCCAGTTTCATATGTTAAAAGTATCAGCAACATGTTATTGGATTGCTTAAACAGAAAATGATGTTGATTCCTGACTCTGTGGAAAATAAAGAATTGCAGGATTTAATGCATTCTGCTGAACAGGTTGGAAAACATACTTTGCAATGTGGATTTGATTCATTAGAGGCCTCTTGCAGGGCTGTTGTTACTGGGTTTGTGCTCAGAAGGCATGCTTGGCTTAAGGAGCAATCTTTGCCTAATCATGTTAAAGCTAAATTGTTGGATGCTCCCTTAAGTCAGGATCACCTGTTTGGCAACAAGGCTGAGGAAGTTCTTAAAAAGATGGAGGAAAAGGCTAAATATATGCAAACTGTTAAACATTTCTTACAAGTTCAGCCTCCTAGATTTAGTAAGCACTGGCCCTCTAAGAATTGGTCCTTTCCAGCCCCTTCCAGGTCTTCTCAAGCCAAACCCAGACATAGCAGAAACCCCAGGTTTCAGTCCCAGGGGACACACAAGACTAAGCAGTGGGGGGTTTCTGCACCCAAATCAGGGAGTAGTAAGACTCCCCCCTATGGAAAACTATCTCAATGACTTGCGTTTAAAACTTCCAAGCACTTCCCAACTGAATGCTCCTTTAGGTGGAAAGATTGGTCTGCAGGCCAAAAACTAGGAACACACTACCCAGGACAAATGGGTTTTAAATAGTGTCCCAAGGATACAAATTTCACTTCCACACCTTACCATCACCAAGCGGATGGCCAGATCTACCCCCAATTCAGTGGGCAGAGGCCCAAAATCAAGTACTCTCTCTCTTAAGCATGGGGGCTATTCAGTTGGTACCAGAAGAGGAAAAGGGGCAAGGATGTTCATTGTGTTTCACTGCTGCAGTCATTACACTTGGGTTATCCTGCTGTCAGGCGGTCCCGCAGTTGGCCAGAGTTCCAAAGTCTTGGTCCGGCGTCAGGTGCTGTCGCTTCTTCCCTGACGTCAGTGCGCCAGGGGTATATAAGATGCAGTCAACGCCATTTTCTTCAGTCTTTCTTTCTGCACTGTGCCCGAAGCAAAAGCAGTTCGCAAGTGCCGGTCGGCCGACTCCTGAAATTTTCAATTTGAATTTCAGAACCGAAGTCTTCAATAAAGCTAAGTACCCCGTTGGGGAAACTATTTCTTGCCTCAGACTGATGTCAGTAAAAGTTAATAATTGTATTTCTTGTGGGAAGCAAATACCTCATAAGGATTTTCATTCTTACTGTATTCCATGCCTAGGCCCAGACCATGACGTCACTAGTTGTCGGTTTTGTGCTAGATTTAACAAACACACTATTAAATGTCTGTTTGATTTTGCTTGCCATTACTTTGGCCGAAGGTTTAACTATACCATGCCGTCGGAACAACCGACGACCGAAATGCGCAAAAACGCAAAGACAAGGATAAGGACAGGCATCCAAGGTCCAAAACTGACTATGAAGCCTCTTCTAGGCCAGTCGCCGGTTCTCAGTGAGGCGCTTTCGCAGCCCCTGACACCCGCTACCTCAGAGCCACAGGCTGCCTCCGACTCCCACGTGGAGATGTCTAGGCCTCTGGATACTCAAGGTGTTGGGCCTACGGAAACTAACCCTTCAGATGGGTCCGGAGCCGCTGAGCAGGCATCGGCTTCTGAGGGTGTTTTCAGACCTTCACAGCTTACCATAAAAACTACAGCCAAGTCTAAAACTTCTTTAAAGACAAAGAAGCAAGTACAGCGTTCACCTGGACAGGCCTCCATGCCTAAAAAACAGATGCTCAAAATGGCCAAAGAATTAATTGCTCTGATCAGCGGTACCCATCCCCCTCCTGATAAAAGGCCTAGGCAGGATACAGACTATGATTCCTCTGACCAGGTTTCCATTTCTTCTGATTCCTCTTCAGACCAGGGATACTCTTTACCCCCCTATGAGGACTCTGATGCTGAAGAATCAATTCCTTCAGCCTCTCCTCCTGAGGATTATTCTTTTGGGGAAACTTTACATACCATGAGGGAGCATTTCCATTGGGAGGGCCAGGATTACTCAGAATCCAAGAAAAGGCTCAGAGACTTTCTTTTATTACCTCATCACAGACCCCTTGCTATTTCGCCAGTGTTAGATATTGTGGATGATGTGTTTTCTGAATCCAGTTTAAATCCTGATTTTTTGTCCCCTACTCCAGTCAAGCCAGACAGGTACTACAGAGTCCCTGACTCTCACAAATTTCTTTTTAAAAACCCTGTTGCTGACCCAGAAACTATTTCCCAGGGTCCCAAAGGGGTAAAGGATTCCACGGCTAAGAATCCAGTTCCCTCTGATAGAGATTCTAGAGCATTAGACAGATGGGGGAAGAACGTTTTCACTTCTGCAACTTTAGCAGTGAGAGCTTTAAACTGCCAGTTTCACATGCTTAAATACCAACAATATTTAAAGTCTCTGTTAAAACAGAAAATGATTACAAGTTCAGAACATCCTGACTATAAGGAAATGCAGGATTTATTGCATGCAGCTGAACAAGTGGGCAAACATACTCTGCAATGTGGTTCTGATTCATTAGAGAATTCTTGTAGAGCAGCAGTTACAGGATCTGTCATTCGAAGGCATGCTTGGTTAAAAGAACAAGGTTTACCTGATCATGTTAAGGCTAAATTACTGGATGCTCCTTTACAGCAGGATATTTTATTTGGTGTTAAGGCAGAAGATGTATTAAAGAAAATGGAGGATAAGGCAAAATCTATGCAAACAGTGAAGGATTTCTTACAGGTACAGCCACCTCGATTTAGCAGAAATTGGCCTTCAAAGAATTGGTCCTTTCCAGTGTCAGACAGACCACAAAGAGGCAGATACAGACACCCAAGAGGCAGATCTCAGCCCCAAGGCTCTTACAGACCACGACAGTGGGGTGCTTCAACCCCAAAAGGAGGTGAAGACAAGTCACAACCTTACAGGAAACACACCCAATGACTTCCCCCTTCGAATGCCAAGCACTTACCTTTTGGCCGCTCCCTTAGGGGGAAAACTAGCACTTTTTTCTCAAAATTGGCATATAATCACCCAAGTCAAATGGGTTCTGAATATTGTGTCTCAAGGTTACAGGTTCCACTTTCACACTCTGCCAAGGCTAAAGAATGCCAGACCTGCCACAAAATCAATGGGCAGAGCACAAAAACAAATTACAGCACTCATGGACATGAGAGCTATTCAAAAAGTGCCACAACAGGAACAAGGACAAGGATTTTACTCAAGACTTTTCCTGGTCCCCAGAAAGGACAAAGCCTGGAGACCCATACTAGACCTTTCTACTCTAAATACTTACCTGGATGTTCCGAAATTCAAAATGTTGACACTACAGCAGCTTCTTCCCATGCTGGGCAAGAAGGCTTTGGACCTCAGAGACATACCTGCGTGTCCCTATCAGACAAAATTGCAGAAGATACTTCAGATTTAAAGCTGGTTCAATGCATTACCAATTCTCTGCACTGCCCTTTGGCTTATCTACTGCGCCCAGGGTCTTCACAAAGTGCCTGGCACCAGTAATTGCATTTTGCAGACAAAAAGGAATTCAAATATATCCATACCTGGACGACTGCCCTATTCAAGCAGAGAGCAAAGACATTCTTCTAAAGCATCTGACATTTGTAAAAAGATTGCTAATTTGCCTAGGGTACACAGTAAACAAAAAGAAGTCAAAACTAGTGCCCTCACAAGAGATAATATTCCTGGGTGCCAGCTTAAATACAATGGCCCAGATGGCTTATCTCACGCCAGACAAGCAAGGACAACTGACTCAGTACTTTCAATTGATGGCAACAAAAACCCAACTTCCTGCAAGAAAAATTCTGCAGGCCTTGGGATTCATGGCATCCTGCATACTACTAATTCCATATGCCAGACTGCATATGAGGAAATTATAATGGTACCTAAAAAGTGTTTGGACTCAACACTGTCACAGTTTGGAAGCAGTAATACCCCTAATTCCCTGCCTACAACAGGAGTTTCGATGGTGGGCACAGGCATGCCACCTCAACAAGGGCCAGCCTTTCACTCTACCCACAGCCAGGCAGACACTAACAGATGCTTCGGATTACGCCTGGGGAGCACACATGGCAGGAAAATGTATTCAGGGCAAGTGGACCGCAGACCAAATGCATCTTCACATCAGTCAAAAAGAGATGTTGGCTGTACAAAATGCCCTAACAGCTTTCAAGGACCTTCTGCATCCAGGACAACTACTATTAAAGACAGACAACACCACAGTTATGTGGTACATAAACAAGCAAGGGCACTCATTCTTATCCCCTATGCAGAGAAGCCATGACCTTGTGGAACACAGCTCTAACCTATCAAGTTCATCTACAAGCACAATTCCTGCCAGGAAGGAAATATACTCTGGCAGACGACTTAAGCACAAACATCATGGATCCTAATGAGTGGAAATTACATCCACAAGTATTCAGCATGATAATGCAAAAATGGGGGTGACCAGACATAGATCTTTTTGCCTCCCCAATGAATTGCCAACTACAAAAATTCTGAACAAGGACTTGCACACACAAGCATGGAAGGTGGATGCTCTCTCGTTCAGCTGGAAAAGCCTAAAGGTTTATGCCTTCCCACCACTGCCTCTCCTTTCAAAGGTGCTCCTAAAAGCCAGACAAGAAAAACCACAGATGATCCTGATTGCCCCAGACTGGCCACGCCAGCACTGGTACCCAATCTTGAACTTATCTCAAGGCCCACCATGGATTTTACCTCAAACTCCGCACCTTCTGACTCAACAAAACAATCAGATCCTGCACAGTCAGCTCAAAACCTTAAACCTGGCTGCATGGCAGATTCATTAGTCAAGCAGACAACACCTCTCTCTAAAGCTGTTATGGATGTCATTTTGGAGGCCAGGAGGCCTAGCACCAGGAAATCTTGTTCAGAAAAGTGGAAGAGATTCTGTGCCTGGAACGAGGCTCAAAACTTTGACCCTCTTGTCCCAAATATTCCTCAGATATTACAATACTTAACTGAGATGCTGGACAAAGGACTATCCTTTTCATCCATTAAGATCCATTCCTCTGCCATCTCGGCTCATTACAACACAGATCCTCCTATTTTCTTTCATCCATTGCTAAAACAGTACCTCAGAGGGGCTAAAAACATAAGACCGCCCCGGAGAGCACCAACACCAACTTGGGACCTCAATTTTGTCTTGAAAAAACTAACCTTACCTCCTTTTGAGCCAGCCAATTCAGTGGTGGTGCTGTGGTAGCGTTGTCACCTCACAGTAAGACGCTGCCCGGTTCGATTCTCAGCTAGAGCGTCTTTTGCGTGGGGACATGCGTGAATGGGCGTACCTTCGTTGAAGGTTATGCGTCAGGGCTGGTAACTCGGCACGTAAAAATCAACTACCAATCATTAGCGGACCGGAGTTCCGCTGTGGCGACCCCTAACCGGGAAAAAGCCGAAAGACACAACAGTGTCATGAAAAACTGCTCTGCTTCTGGCAATAACCTCAGCACTAAGAGTCTGAGTTACAGGCACTAATGGCAGTGGAGCCTTTCATCATTTTTCACCAAGACAGAGTTTCTTTAAGAACAAACACTTCATTTATGCCGAAGGTGGTATCCAGTGTGGCTCTTAACCAAACTCTTCACTTGTCAACTTTTTATCCAAATCCCCAGAATAAAGGGGAGAGACTTCTGCATTCCTTGGACATACACAGACAATTATGTTACTACTTGGACAAAACAAAAGCTTTCAGAAAAACTGAGCAATTGTTTGTAGCATATGCTGCAGGATCACAGGGAAAGGCTATTTCAAAGCAGACCATTTCAAAGTAGATAGGACACTGTATCCGTTTCTGCTACACACAGCATGGGAAACCTGTACCCAGTAACATTAGGCCACATTCCACCAGGGCAACAGCCACTTCATTTGCCTACCTTAGAGGAGTTCCTACCAAAGATATCTTGGAAGCTGCAACTTGGAGTTCAGGGCACACCTTTACCAAGCATCATCACTTGCCTCTTTATTCTAGATCCAGAGCTGGCTTTGCCACTGCAGTGCTGCAGGGCCTCATAGCCACCCCAAATCCTTTATAGTACCAGCCACCCTAACTCAGTTTTAGGATTCAACCCAAGTGTAATGACTGCAGCAGTGAAACACGATGAACATAGTACAGTTTTGTACCTACCATAAGTGTAGACGTTCGAGTGTCTTCACTGCTGCAGTCCAGGTTACCCACCCGCCATCCCCTCTTTCTCAGCTGGGGCTTATCTATACCTTTCAACCCTATACTACCTATGTGGTGTATTTGCTGGTAACTGAAGGTTTTGTTTTTACCTTTATTGTATGTTTTATTAGCAATATGTATTGCCTACCTATTTGGGGGCACCTGACATCTGGGGCAAGAAAAACTGAAGAAAATGGTGTTGGCTGCATTTTATATGCCCCTGGCGCACTGACGTCAGGGAAGAAGCGACAGCAACCGACGCCGGACCAAGACTTTGGAACTCTGGCCGACTGCTGGACCGCCTGACAGCAGGATAACCCAACTGTAATGACTGCAGCAGTGTAAACACTCAACATCTACATTTATGGTAGGTACAAAACTGTACTTTTCTATTCGAGACTTTTTCTGGTACCCAGAAAAGGCAATACATGGCATCCTATCCTGGACCTTTCCACTCTAAACACCTTTCTGGTGATTCCAAAATTCAAGATGCTGTGCTGACTCTTCACCAGCTTTCTCCTATGCTAGGCAAAGATGCATGGTTGGCAATACTAGACTTAAAAGAAGCATACCTACACATCCCTATCAGGGAGTCTTGCAGAAGATACCTACGCTTCAAAGCAGGAGATAATTGCACTATCAGTTCTCTGCACTGCCCTTTGGCTTATCTACTGCACCCAGGGTATGCACAAAGTGCCTAGCTCCAGTCATTGCATTCCGCAGGCAAAGAAATATTAAAATATATCCATACCTGGATGATTGTCTAATTTAGGCAGAAAGCCAGGACATACTTTTGAATCACCTGGCCTTTGTTCAGAGGGTACTGACTTGTCTGGGGTACACCATAAACGAAAAGAAGTCACACCTGGTACCCTGTCAACAAATTATATTCCTGGGAGCAAGCTTGAATACAACTTCCCAGATGGCTTTCCTCATGCCAGAGAAACGGACTCATTTGACATCCTCCTTCAAACAAGTGGCCACAAAAACCCAGTTATCTGCAAAGCAAATACTGCAGGCCTTCGGGTTCATGGCCTTCTACATTCTTCTAATTCCATATGCAAGGCTGCATATGAGGAAACTGCAATGGTATCTCAAAAGCCTATTGTGTCAACATTCACAGGATCTAGAAGCTATGATTCCTATCATACCTTGTCTACACCTACAGTTCCTTTGTTGGGCAGAGGCCTGCCATCTAAACAAGGGACTACCAGTCACACTACCCCCTGCCACCTAAACCTTAACAGACGCTTCAGACTATGCGGGGGGGGGGGTCACCTGGCAGGGAAGTGCATTCAAGGCAAATGGAACCCAAGTCAAATGCACCTACACATAAATCAAAAGGAAATGTTAGCTGTAAAGAATGCTCTGACAGCCTTCAAGGACCACATTCTTCCAGGACAACTAATGGTAAAGACTGACAACACCACGGTCATGTGGTACATCTTACCCCCTCTGCAGACTAGCTTTGGCATTGTGGAACACAACATTGAGCTACCAAGTAAATGTACAAACTCAATTCCTGCCAGGAAAACTAAATACACTGGCAGATGGACTAAGAAGAAACCTCATGGACCCACGAGTGGAAACTGGAACCAATGATTTTTAACATGTTGACAAGCAAATGGGGGAGCCCAGATATAGACCTGTTTGCCTCCCCCCAGAACCATCAATTAGACAAATTTTGCACAAGGATTCCCCACAAACTAGCTTGGAAAATGGATGCTCTATCCTTCAGCTGGAAAAACCTATCAGTTTATGCCTTTCCTCCTCTGCCTCTGCTCTCCAAGGTACTACTAAAGATCAAACAGGACAAGCAAAGGACGATTTCAATTGCACCAGACTGACCACGCCAATACTGGTACCCCTTCCTGCGCAGTGTCATGCTTCGCCCCATGGCACCTACCTCAGACTCCTTCCATGTTGCCTCAGCAGGGGAACCAGATTCTGCACCCTCAGCTTCAAACCCTGAACCTAGCTGCCTGGCTAATTACCTAATCTCTTCCTTATAACCCCTCAGTAAATCAGTGATGGATATCATTTTAGAGGCTAGGATGCCTAGTACTAGAAAATCTTATGCTGCAAAATGGAAAAGATTTTTTACCTGGAACCAATCTCAAGGGATTGGATTGGATTCTTGCAACACCTGTAAGAAGGGAGTTATAGCAAGGGGGTGTCCATAGATGCTATGGTCGTGGCGGTGGCCACCAAGAAGGGACTTGCTGAGCAGAGTTCCTCTGTCCATCCCCCCAACAGGGAGTCTAGGGAGTTGTCCATATTTGAGAAGTGTATGTATGTTTCAGTAACTTTTGCCCCCAGACCGTTGAACTGCCTGGTGCACTTTATGAAACTACAAAAGGACTTCATAAGGATGCTGTCAAAATCCCTTTCTGGGATCATTACTGGTGAGACTCACTTCTGTGGGCCTTACAGTTGGCAACAGTACAATTCATTTCTAATTCATCCATGAGTCTTATCTCTCATGGAGCTGAAGGTACATCAACAACGGCGTGGTTCATGCATTTCCATCAGAAGGCATGTCTGGATAACATTTGCATGATTTTGCTGGGCCCTTTAAGTCCGTTTGTCAGTGCACCCTTCCGGCAGCCCATTGTTTGGCCCTAAAGTAAAGGACACACTCTCCAGATGTGAGCAAGATGGAAAAGGTCTTCTGTGCAGTAGGAGTATGAATATCATCGTGCATACAGCTGCAGTCATAACAGATGGGTTCTCCTGCCGTCAGGCGGGTCCTCGGTCGGCCGAATTCCAAAGTCTAGGTCCGGCGTTGGTTGTCGTCGCTTCTTCCCTGACCTCAGTGTGGCAGGGGTATAAAGGAACCAGCCAACGCCATTTTCTTCAGTCTTTCTTGCCACGCGGTGCCCGAAGCAGAAGCAGTTCGCAAGTGCCGGTCGGCCAGCTCCTGAGATTACGAAAATTTGGAAACCGAAGTCTTCTTAAAAGCTAAGTACCCCGTTGGGGAAACTTTTCTTGCCTCAGACCGATGTCAGTCAAAGTTAATAATTGTATTTCTTGTGGGAAGCAAATACCGCATAAGGATTTCCATTCCCTCTGTATACCTTGTTTAGGCCCAGACCACGACGTCTCGGTCTGTCGCTTTTGTGCTACATTCAACAAACGCACTATTAAGCGTCGGGCGGAGTTCGCCCAGCATTATTTTGGGAAAGCATTTAACTATACTATGTCGTCGGATACTCCGACTCCGGTTTTGTCTAAAAAACGCAAAGACAAGGACCGACACACGAGGTCTGCGGCCTCTACCGACACAACGCCAAAGCCGACTACACGTGGTCCGGTTCTCAGCGAGGTGCCTACGCAACCCCTGACTACCACCGACACTTCTTTGACGGTGTCTCCTGTGCCCGAGGCCGCAGGCTCCTTGGCCCACACCCCGACTACAGATACCGAAGCCACTCTTGGCATTGAAACTCAGAATGTGGACAGGTCCACCTCCTCTCAAGGTGTCTTCAGACCTTCCTCTTCTTTCTCCATCAAGGCTTTCACAAAGTCTAAAGCAACCATGCACTCTAAGAGACCAGCTACACAGGGCCCATCTCCAGGCCCCATGCCTAAGAAACAGATGCTTAAAATGGCTGAGGATTTAATTACTCTTATCAGAGGTTCTCAGCCCCCACCGGACAAAAGGCCCAGAGTGGAGGAAGATTCCCCCTCCTCTGATCAGGGCTCCATTATTTCAGAGCACTCTGATGATCAGGAACATTCTTACTCCCCTTTGAGGACTCTGATGCGGAGGAGTCCATCCCTTCTGTATCCACCCCTGAGGATTACTCATTTGGGGAAACTTTGCTTACCTTAAGGGAACACTTCCACTGGGAAGGCCAAGATTATTCAGATTCCAAGAAAAGGCTCAGGGAATTTCTATTGCTACCTCAGCACAGGCCTCTGGCTATACCTCCTGTCTTGGACATCCTAGATGATGTTTACTCGGAGGCCTGCCTTAACCCAGACTCTCTACCTCCAGCTCCAGTTAAGCCTGACAGGTACTACAGGGTTCCTGACTCGCACCAATTTCTATACAGAAGCCATGCTGCTGACCCAGAAACCATCTCACAGGGCCTCAAGGGAGTTAAGGCCTCCATTGCTAAAAATCCATTGCCTTCCGAGAGAGATTCCAGATCCTTAGAAAGGTGGGGAAAAAAGGTATATACCTCAGCTACCTTATCCTTGAGGGCCTTAAACTGTCAGTTTCATATGCTAAAATACCAACAGTTTTTGCTATCACAATTGAAAAGTAAAATGTCACAACCTGAACAACCAGATTTGAAGGAGTTGCAGGATTTGATGCATAGTGCAGAACAAGTGGGTTAGCATACCTTACAATGTGGTTTTGATGCTCTAGAGGCCTCATGTAGAGCTGCTGTTACAGGATCAGTCATACGTAGGCATGCCTGGCTCAAGGAACAAGCCTTGCCTGATCATGTCAAAGCTAAGTTACTAGACGCCCCTCTTCAAAAGGATGTACTATTTGGAGCTAATGCTGAGGAGGTATTAAGGAAAATGGAGGAAAAGGCTAAATCAATACAAACTGTGAAAGAATTTCTACAGGTTCAACCCCCACGTTTTAGTAGAAATTGGCCTTCCAAAAACTGGTCCTTTCCTGCCACAGACAGACCCAAAAGAGGCAGATACAGGCGCCCGAGGGGCAGAGGACAATCCCATGGATCGTTTAGAGGCAGACAATGGCAAGCTCCTACACAAAGAGGTGGTGAGGACAACTCAATCTTTCAGAAAGCAAACCCAATGACTTTCCCTTTGCATGCCAACCAGGTCTCAAATGGCAGCCCCCTTAGGAGGAAAGCTGGCATTATTTTCAAAAAATTGGCATATTGTCACAAAGGACAAATGGATCCTGGACATTATAAACAGAGGCTACAAATTCCATTTTCACACCCTTCCAAAATGAGAGGCATGCCAAACCTGCCACACAATCAAAGGGCAGAGGCACAAAGGCAAATTACAGAGCTCATAAACATGAAAGCTATTCAAGAGGTACCTACGCCGAACAAGGTCAAGGTTTTATTCCAGGCTATTTCTGGTGCCAAGAAAGGGAAAAGATTGGAGACCTATTTTGGACCTATCCATCCTAAACACATTTCTACTGCACCAAAATTCAAGATGCTCACTCTACAGCAACTTCTTCCCATGCTGGGCAAGGAGTCTTGGCTGGTAACATTGGACCTCAAGGAGGCATACCTGCATGTCTCAATCAGACAAAATTGCAGAAGGTACCTCAGATTTCTTGCAGGTTCAACCCATTATCAATTCTCTGCATTGCCCTTTGGCTTATCTACTGCGCCCAGAGTATTCACGGAATGCCTGGCATCAGTAATTGCCTACTGCAGACTTCAAGGGATACAAATATACCCCTATTTGGACGACTGCCTGATCCAAGCAGACAGCAAGCACATTCCTCTGAAACATCTGGCTTATGTAATATTGTTATTGAACTCTCTGGGGTACACAGTCAACAAAAAGAAATCAAGGCTTGATACCCTCTTGGAAGATAATTTTCCTGGGTGCCAATTTGGACACAAACACCCAGATGGCCTACCTCACGCCAGAGAAGCAGGGGCAACTAATTCAATACTTCAGAACACTAGCAAATTACACCAGGCTGACTGCAAGGAAAATCCTGCAGGCTCTGGGATTCATGGCATCTTGCATCTTACTAATCCCATGTGCAAGGCTGCATATGAGGAAACTACAGTGGTACCTGAAAAACATATGGTCTCAACACAGCCACAGTTTGGAAACAATAATACCACTAATTCCATGTCTGCAAAAGGAATTTCTGTGGTGGGCTCAAGCATGCCAAACAAACACAGGTCTTCCATTCAGCAAGCCTCAAGCAAATCAAGTCATCACAACAGACGCCTCGGACTACGCCTGGGGGGTGCACATGACAGATCGGTGCATTCAGGGCAAATGGTCCCAAAAAGAAAAGCACCTGCACACCAATCATAAAGAAATGCTAGCAGTAATAAATGCTATTATAGCTTTCAAGGACCTTCTACAACCAGGTCAACTATTGATAAGAACGGACAACACCACAGTTATGTGGTACATAAACAGGGAGGAACACATTCTTACCCCCTATGCAGACTGGCCATCTCACTTTGGAACATGGCCATGGAATTACAAATGGAACTACAAGCACAGTACTTGCCAGGCAAGGAAAACACGCTGGCAGACAACCTAAGCAGGAATATGACAGACCCACACGAATGGAAATTGCATCCAAAAGTATTTACAGAAATAATCCAAGAATGGGGAAGGCCAGACATAGATCTCTTTGCCTCCCACAAAAATCATCAATTGACAAAATTCTGCTCAAGGATCTTCCATCCAAAGGCCTGGAGAGTGAACGCTCTCTCTTTTAGTTGGACATCAATGACAGTTTATGCCTTCCCACCTCTTCCTCTGCTGCCCAAAGTTCTATTGAAGACCAGAACAGACAGACCAAAGATGATTCTCATTGCTCCGGACTGGCCAAGGCAACACTGGTACCCACTCCTGAGGAGCCTGACGCATTCCCACCATGGACCCTGCCTCTAATGCCTCTTCTTCTGACTCAGCACAGCTTCAAAACTCTTCACAGCCAGCTAAAAACACTCAATCTAGCCGCATGGAAGATTCCTTAGCATCACAACAGGCCCTACTCTCCAAGGAGGTGCAGGATATCATTTTGGAGGCCAGAAGGCCATCAACTAGAAAAGCTTACTCCACAAAATGGAAGCGTTTTTGTGTCTGGAATGAGAAAAAGGGCCAGGATCCGGGAAAACTGAATTTACCTCAAATACTACAATATTTGGCTGAACTGCTAAGCAGTGGACTTTCTTTCTCCTCCATCAAAATCCATGCCTCAGCCATTTCTGCAGAATACAACACTGATCCACCTTTATTTTCTCACCCTCTCTTAAGACAGTTCCTCAGAGGGGCTAAGAATTTAAGACCTCCAAGGAAACAACCAATACCTGCTTGGGATCTTAATTTCATTCTGGAAAAACTGACCTTGCCTCCCTTTGAGCCAGCTGCCTCATCAGATTTGCAATATTTGTCCTGGAAAACAGCTTTCCTTCTGGCTATCACCTCAGCTCGTAGAGTTTCAGAACTACAGGCTCTCATGGCTGTCCAGCCTTTTATCATCTTCCATCAGGACAGAGTTTCCTTATGAACCAACCCGTCCTTTGTGCCTAAAGTGGTATCCAGGGTAGCTTTAAATCAGGCCATACATTTACCTACCTTTATCCTAATCCTCAAAACAAAGGAGAGATTACTACATTCCTTGGATATCCACAGACAACTGCGTTATTATTTGGACAGAACAAAGCCTTTCAGAAAATCAGAACAGCTCTTTGTGGCCTATGCGGTAGGAGCTCAAGGAAAGCCAATTTCCAAACAGACAATCTCAAAATGGATAGCCCACTGCATACGTTTTTGCTATTCCTTTCATGGCAAAACTGTACCTACAGGCATTAGAACTCATTCCACCAGGGCCACAGCCACCTCTGCAGCCTTTCTCAGAGGAGTTCCTACCAAGGATATTTTGGAAGCAGCCACTTGGAGTTCTGTGCATACCTTTTCCAAACACTACAACCTACCATTATACTCCAAATCTAGAGCAGGCCTTGCCACTGCAGTCTTGCAGGGCATTTTGGCTCCTCCTAGTTCCACCTAGTGCCTACCACCCCTTTCTTAGCTTTGGGATTCTACCCATCTGTTATGACTGCAGCTGTATGCACGATGAACATAGTACAGTTTTGTACCTACCATAAATGTAGATGTTCGAGTGCTAATACAGCTGCAGTCCAGGTTTCCCTCCCTCCTTCCCCTCTTGGGACAGGCCTATAGGCTAACACATCCTCATACAACCTAATTGGGGTATTCATTTATGATGTATTTGCTTGCAACTACTGTATTTTGATTATATTGCACTGCATTATTACACAAATTTATGTATTGCCTTCCTTCTGGGGGCACCTGACATCTGGGGCAAGAAAAACTGAAGAAAATGGCGTCGGCTGGTTCCTTTATATCCCTGTCGCACTGACGTCAGGGAAGAAGCGACGACAACCGACGCCGGACCTAGACTTTGGAATTCGGCGGACCGAGGACCCGCCTGATGGCAGGAGAAACCCATCTGTTATGACTGCAGCTGTATTAGCACTCGAACATCTACATTTATGGTAGGTACAAAACTGTACTTTTTTCGACCTCTCAAAGAAACTTCTCTAGGAATCAATGAGGTGGTCAGAAAACGTGCTTCAGAAAGTCCCAGGGTACTTTCCAAGATCCACGTGGAGATAGTTCTCCCAGCGGCAAAAGGGGGAACTTGAATGGAAAATACCACTCATTTGGCAGAGGAGATCCTCAGAATAAAGGGTCTGGAGGCCTTAAGGTCTCTGACAGAACTTAACAGCAGTCCTAAAAGGAGACCCAATTGCACCCCCCCCCCCCCCAAGGCATTCACGGGTTGTTTATCCTTGCACCAGAGAGGCTGGCTAGACATCACAAAAGATAAGTGGGTGCCGAGGATTATTTCCAGAGGTTATATAACTCTGTTTTCCCTTCCACCTCCATCTGTTTGCAAATTTTCTAATGTTTCACCCATTTAGAGGAAAGCAGCAGCACTAGAAATATGAAAGCTGTTAAAAAAGATTTACCCAAGAAGTCCCACCAGACCAGATAGAATCTGGAACTTACTCAAGATTCTTTTTAGTGCCAAATTAACCAGGACTGAAAACTGATTTTGGACCTCAGCAACTTGAATAAATTTGTTTGACATGCAAAGTTTCAGATGGTCACGGTTTAGTCTATTTTTCCCTTCTTGTGCAAGGACGACTAGATGTGCTTGATAGACCTTCAGGATACATACTGTCGCATTAAAATGAACAGACAATCCAGATGTTTAAGCATCTGGCTGTGAGTCAGACATTTCCAGTTCAGAGCACTGCCCTTTGGCCTCACCACAGCCCCCAGGATGTTCACCAAATGCATGGTAGTGGTAGCAGTTCACTTCAGGCTGCAGGGATTCTGAGCGTTTCCTGTACCTGGATGACTGGCTCATTACCGCCCCAACCAGGCACCTGCAAATAAGAGCATGAGATCAGGTACTCCAGACTTGCTTCCATCGGGGAATAACCATACAAGTCTCAATTAGAATCATCTCAAACACTGGAATTCCTAGGAGCAATTTTCTACACCATATCAGTGACAGCTTCTCTTCCTTTCTCAGGAGTACAAACAATCAGATTCTAGGTCAGAAAATTAATTCACAATACCGCAATCTCAGCTCAATTGATTCTACAAGCCTTGGGATCAATGTCAGTGGCTTTAGTCCTAGTTCAAATGAGATTTCATATGAGAATTCTTCAGTGGATGTTAGCAATACAGTGGTTGATTTTTTCACCAGCGCATTTCGGCGCAAATGGGAATTACTTTGGCATGCAAGAGATCTCAGGTGGTGGATTCAACCAGGTCATGTTCTACAAGGCCATCCATTCCTTCACCCTCAGCTCAAGGCCATAGTGACCACAAACGTTTCTCAGTGTGGGTGGGGCACTTTCTGTGGAAAACAGTCCAAGACACTTTGATCACCGAACAGGCTAACATGCGAATAAATGTCCTTGAGATGAAAGCAGTACTGTTAGCATTGCAGTCCCTGCCGAACGCTCTCCCTACAGGGACAATTGCTGTTTAGGCAGACAGTATGTCAGTAGTTTGGTACATCAACAAACAAGAAGGGACCAAGTCAAACCCCTTGTGTCAAGAAGCACTCTAGTGTGGCAGTGGACGATCTCATCCAACCACATTCTGGAGAAGTCCAGTGTGATAGCAAACAAATTGAGTAGGTACAGTCTTCTCTCTCAGGAAAGGTGTCTCAACAAAAAAGTGACACAAATGATATTTCGTGAATGGGGCCAGCCTGGCTTGCAATCTTTTTGCTTCTTTCCTAAACAACAAATGCAGCAGCTACTTTGCCCTAATCCCCCAGAGGGAGAATCACTGAGGGATGCTCTATTTCAGCCTCCCAGTCTGCTTTATGCCTACCTGCCAATTCTGTTAATTCTGAAATTTCTGCAGAAAGCTGCCCGGTTGAAGTGCAAAGTCATCCTCCTTGCATCTTACTGGACTCAACAGGTTTGGGCCCCCTTCATTTGGCCTCATCTACTTTAGCATCCTTGGTTTCTGGATCCGATTCCAGACATTCTGACTCACCTGATAGGCATGATTCACTTGGACATCTCAAACCTCAAGCTTATAGCCTTGTTTCTCCAGTTTTGTTAATAGCCAGACAATCTCTGCTGACTTTGCCTGTCTGCATATCCTTTACTATAAACTTTCTACACAAAAACTCTGTACAAGTAAATGGAAAATGTTCGTTTACTGGGCACAACAAAATCATATTGATGATTTTTCAGCTCCAGTACATAACATTCTTGAAATTTTAGCCTTACTTTTTAAAAAAAGGGGCATGCTCCCTTACCATTAAGGTTCAATTAGCAGTAATATCTAATTTTCATATTGGATTTTGAGGATTCTTCAGTAGGATTTGCTAAACTTTGTAAAGTATTCGTGAGAAGCAGTCTTCTTTTGAGGCCACCTTTTAAAGGCCCTATTGTACCATGGGATCTGAACTTGCTACTGCAAGCATTAATATATTCCTCCTTTGAACCAGCAGCTAAATGTGACCTTAAGTTTCTTACATGGGAAAACTCTTTTTAGTAGCTGTTACCTCAGCTAGAAGATGTTCAGAACTTCAAGCCCCGTCTTCAAAACCTCCCTATTTGATTTTTCATAAGGATAGAGTTACATTACAAACCAATGCATCTTTCCTTCCCAAGGTGATGTCAGAATCCAGCATCAATCAGTCCATTAATTTGCCAGTATAAATTTGCAAACAAAGGTGAATATATTTTGCATTTATTGGATTTCACAGTTATTTGGTCTGAGCTCCCATTCACTGATAGTTTTTCTTCACACGCTCAGTGGTTGTCTGGGTCTACCTGCTCCATTTGCCCTCGCTCTGCTCTGGCTTGTTCCACTCCTGTACCTTACCCCCAATTCTCACCCACCTCCACTTTAAATTTATACTGTAACCTTTTTCCCCACCCCTTCTACACCACCTATTTCTGTTCACTCCCTCCTATCACATTTCTCATCTCTCCACTATAGCACACCTCCTGCCACTGCCCATACCTACCACTTAAAACTAACCTCCACACCTACACACACAAACACATACACAGCACCTCCCTCTGCCCTTTACACCCTCACTCTTGACTACTAACGTATTACTGTGTATTGCCCAAACTCCTCCACACATCTACCTTCTCTATATCAACCCCATGCACTCACCAGTCTCTCTCTTATTAAATCCACTTCTGCCTTCATACATCACCTGCCTTTTTGTACTCTGTCTTCTCTCACACTTCTTCCTCTCATACTTTCTCTCCCCACTCAGCATGCTTCTTGTCTCTGTCTCCACCACACTTCTACTCTCCCACACGATCTCTTATCAAACTGGCCTACATCCCAGAAACCTCCCTCCCACTCTTACTCACCCATTAAAACACCCCTCCCTTTCTTAACACTCTTTCTAGTCAACCCTGCCTACCCACTCTTACTTAAAATCAAACTAGTCCTCCACCTCTCGCTTCCCTCAAAACTAGACCTAAATACCACAGCTTCAGCTCTAGGTTTCCTGCACTACTACTGTGCTACAGAAGATTATCCCTGTCAGGAGATATTCACCCCAATCCTGGCCCTCACTCCTCTCTTTCTAGACACTTTCTCCTCAACCCACCCCCACTACAGTTCCTCCTCCAAATACCTAAACATATACTCTTTGAATATTCACGACATTCTCAACAGCGTCACTAGATTCCATTTGTGGATTTCACACTATTCTCCTGACCTTAAAAAATCTCACTGAAATGTGGCTTAAACCTCATGTCTCTGACAATGAAATTCTTCCCCCTGGATACAACATCTTCCACTTAGGCCCCATAAAAAAGGAGGGGGTGGCAATAATTTACTCTGACCAGCTTAACTTATCCCCCTTGTACATTACACTCCCCAACTTTCACCCTGCAGAAGTCTTAATTGTAAACTGCAAACTTAATCGCAAAAAAACTTACGATTGCTGCCATTTATATTCCTCCGTTAATAACATCCCCATACTCGAACATGTTCTCTCTTGCATCTGTCACCATATATCTTATGAAACAATAATGCTAGGTGATGCCAACATAGAATGGCAAACCCTGACCACTCACTCCCCTATCTCTAGCATACATCTCCATGGATTCACTCAATCAGAACCCCCACCCACTTTAGCAAGCCAACCAAATCTCTCTCTATCTTTGACTGGATTCTTGTATGCAACCCAAACCTCTTCCACAACCCCAAAACTTCCTGATTCTCTAAGTGACCACCTTCTCACGTGCATTCAGAGATACTCCCTACAACAAATGAAACCACGCAAGTACAAAAAATGCTGTACTCTTTCTGACTTCAACCCTGATGAGTTTAACTATAGATTCTCCTCCATAAACTTGTTCTTCCTCTTAAACATATCCCTCACAAGGCCATACTCAAATTTAACTTAATTTTTTCTTGATATTGTCAACTCCCTGGCTCCCCTTGGAAAAATCAGAGTAAAATATGTCTTTGCACTTTGGCTTTCTCAGTCCACTCGCTATCTTATGCACAAGAGGGATAACGCTTGGAAAAACTGGCTAAAAACTTAATTCCCTTTCCACCTCAAAACCTATAAAGAACTCCGAAACCTCAATAAAAAAGTCAATAATGATAAGAAAAACTTCTACTTAAACCTTCAAACTAACCCTAACACCAGTCCAGAAAAATTCTGGAACACCATTAATAAGATTCTTCATCCAGGTAGCCCTAGTACACTTAACCCATGTCTTAACAATTTTCCCCTGGAAACTGCCACAGTTCTCAACTCTCACTTCATTGACTTGATCAGGAAGCTAAACCAGAACAGTACCACTTCTTATCTTTCTATTCCCCCTCCTTCCTCTGGCCATCTAACCACCTTCTCCCTCAAAGCAGTCACTGCTGCTTGCATAAAATCTCTTCTAAGCAAACTAAAGCCATGTTCTCCATCCACTGATAATCTACCACCCCTCTTCCTAAAGCTGGGCACTAGCTCAATTGCATACCCTGTCTCCATCCTGATCAACCAATCTGCAGTCCCCCCTATTTGGAAACAATTTTTCACTATACCAGTCCACAAAGGAGGACACTCCACTGACCTGTCAAATTACAGGTCTATAGTCATTCTATCTTCAATCTCTAAAATATTCAAAATGTATACATGAGCAGCTTCTAGATTCTCCTTCAGGAAAATTTACTCACTCCAGCCCAACACGGCTTCTGCCCTAACCATAGCACGACTACAGCACTAATTTCCTTTACTCATACTCTTCCAAGCCAGAGATAACAATAAACTAGTTTCCTGTCTCTTTTAAGACCTCTCTGACTCCTTTGATACTGTCTCCCACCCCAAGCTCCTCACTAAGCTCTCTGATCTTAATCTGTCTAATCCAACTCTTAAATTGTTTGCAAGCTGGCTTATCGATGGACAGCAGTCTGTCAAGTGGCCATCTTCCTTCTCGCTCTTTCTACCAGTCAGTACAGGAGTACTTCAAGACTCTGTTCTCAGACCACTGCTGTTTAATGTCTTCACTAACTGTCTTCACACTTCCTGTTCTCACTCTTGTCTCATACAATATGCTGATGATTTCACTATCATGTCTACTTCTGATAATCTCTCTCACCTCCACATTTTTACCCAAAGCTCTTTCAACTCCATTGAAAGTTGGTTAACTGACAATTAACTCGTATTCAATCCGGGGGAAAAAACTTCTCTTATTCTTCCCAAAATCTCTCTCCCACCACAAATCTTCATTAACTGTCACATCTCTCGATAACACCGTAGTTAATATAGAGATGCACACTATTCTTTTGGGAACAGTCATTGATGATCAACTTAAATTTAACCTACACATTCAAATTGCCATAAAAAAGACACGTCATAAACTTGGCTTCCTCTGTCGAAATAAAAAAATATCGCACCTTGGACTCTCAACTCTTACTTGCCATGCCTACCTTCTCCCCAGTGTACTGTATGCCTCTCCTATCTTAACCAACTTATAATCCACTCTAAAGTCTAAACTTGAACTTACTTATAACAAAATTGCTAGGTTTTCCGTAAACCAACCCTTTAAGTCACACCACTGCCTTTCTCTCAAATCCCTTAACTGGCCAGAATTCCCCCACCAGCTCCTTCTACTCGCACACTTCATCCTCTTATAAACCTACATTCTGTCCTGCTATCTCATCCCTCATCTCCATATATACTCCCCATTTGCTCTCTTCTGAGCTCTGAAGAGTCAATCCTTGAAATCTATAACCCAGAAAAGAACTGGCCAACGTCTGTATAGCTACTCTGTTGCCTTAGCCTGGAACAAAATTCCCCTGAACATCAGAACAATATCCAATACTCGTAGCTTGAGAAAAGCATTAAAGGACTGTTTACTGAACTTGTGGACCTGTTCCTGCCTAAGTCCAGCCTAATTCTCTGAATCTCTTAATGCACTTGTACATCTACTTACTACCACCTCTATTACTCTACCATAATAATACTTACTTCACCTATTTCCTTTCTCTTCTCCCTACTTAGTGCCTTCATCCACTCTAGTTAGTTAAAAATTTCTCACCCTAGAACTTGACGTGATCTATATTTACTGATATTTTTGAGACATATAAGTAGCTAGTAACCATTAACTTCTCTTGTCTGTACTACACTGCCTGTGAAGTTATTTACTTCTGTGTTTCACTTCTGATTATATTAGTATCTACAGCCACCTTTGTATTAGAAATTGCTTCTGTAACTACTGTTTCTGCTTTTTTAAATGTAACTGCATGGAGCGTTTCTCCCTGGGTCTCCCCTGAAAATGGGCTCACACTCATTCAGACAAACCTGGTTAACAAATGTGAAAATAATAAATAAATTACATTTTTATTTACA